>NW_008751844.1:34572-57777 GCF_000715545.1 Opisthorchis viverrini
AAAGCCTGCCTCCTAAACATGTCACAGCCCCAACATTTGGCGATGCTCTGGCGAAAACTGGTCTACTAGCCCAAAAGTTACACATCAATACCAGTGGCTTCGGCCTCAATACATGGATTGACACCTGTCGACAGCGTTTAACGAGCCTGTTGATTATGGTTGGAGGTACAAATTCGCAATGCGCTTTTCAAATATCTAGGAAGTCGCACAAAGGAGCAGGGACAGAGCGATACTTTGATACAGTGGGTAAGCAACGGTAAACAGCCGTGCTATCAACGTTGGATTTTTTAAAACGTAACTGGATTAGGTTCCCGCAATTACACAGACTGAGTATACTAGTGAATTGGATGTTTTGAAGAGTATAGAGGATGGTTTATATAGTACACCAAAGTGGAGAAACCAAGCGATTTGCATCTTTCTGGAAGTATGTAGATCAGTAGACTGGTTGGAGCAGACTTGAGCCTGAACAGCGGCGGAAGAGGACACTTTGTGCTGGATGTTAGCTGCCTACGTTTGTCTCGGAATCATGTCCGACCTAGACATGTCCGTTCAGAAATTTGTTCAGTTTATGCGGACCACGCTGAACCCTCTCCCTGAGATTTCCGAAATCCGCGTCCTATTGTGGTAAACTTCCTACTGCATTCGAGTTAGCTTACTAGTGAGGGCGTGAACTCAGTGACGGGGAGGTCTTTGGTGCTAATCCAATCCGGGCATCTAGGCTGCGCCTGTCTAGGCTCTGATAACCCGACAGCATCTCAGCCCTTGCGCTTACTTCGGATGTCATGACAGGTAGGCACCGAATGTGACACAGATTTGACTTCATCGAAATCATTCAGAACCGTTTCAGCTAGTTGTACGGAGAAGTGGTAACGGAGAGAAGTCGTTTTTTAGTATCTTGATGGAGGATTTCTTGCAATCGGGCATTAGCCAGTAAGCATCTTAATAGTCGGATGCTGCCACCCACTGGATTGGGTTTGGTCCAGCATATGCCACCAGTATCAATGCATAAAGCACACTTACCATCTTCAGGAGGAGACTGGACTAGACGGGTGATTCCGTAATCCTCTCATACCAAGCCTTTTGAAGTAGACCTAGTGATAGTATTACTTATTTCCGCGCACAAAGGTTTGGTTTCCGTCCGGCGTCTAATCATCTCTGCTCACCGGAAAATTTGAAGAGTTTTCCGCTAACTGGAAGAAATCTAGCTTTTCTACAGAGAAAAATGTTGATAGCTCAGATAGCTTAGATGGTCGTTGGTTCGTTTGCTGACCTAAAATACCGTTGTGGAATATCCTACGCTGTGCGTAAATTTACCCCTGATATTCAGTCGAGCTCAGTCCTGGCTTCAAATACGGACCATCCCCCTCTAGCAGAGTCAGTTGACGCCAACTGGTTAAAAACCACTGTACGGCTGTCTTCACCTTTGAGGGCAATCATGGGCTATACACACTCTTCCGGATTAGTTCTCTGATTGCCTTCTGACCCAGCCGGATATAGCATTACGCTCCTTTCAGTCACGCAGTTCAGGGATCTTTTCCAGATAAGCCCCGCCAAAAAATCAACTCCCGCCACCCAAAAAAGTTTAGAAAAAAGAGGATATGAAATTTCTACTTTTAGCTTTATTGAAGAGGGTGAAATTGGGACATGTCATTATTAATTTGCGTCAAAAGATCCGTTTTCAGTAGCTTTGCCTCCAAACGAACTCACACAAGTAGTTGCCCACTAAAGATCGGTGTGTGCCGCATTGGCGTTTACTCTGCATCTTGTGAACGTGCCAAAGAGATTCGGTGGTTTGTGTGGGAGCTCCAGTCGTTGGATCCACAAAGTTTCCTGTATGATTAACCGTTGGAGTCTGCAAAAGCAGCCAGGCGCAAACTTCGCGAAGAAAGATCTTCCAGTCAACAGCGGTCGTGTGGCTAATAGATTCCTCTGGGCAGAATTTGATTTTAGCCAAGTTTTTGGACCAGTAATAAATGAATAGAATTACTGTCTTAAACTCCATCCTGGACCGTTCCAGTCAAGTCCCCTTTCGAAGACCGATTTCTTGCCGACTGTCGGGCATTACACCACCTGTCAGAAGCAGTTGAAAGTGTCATTTGGTGGTCATTGTTGCATAATCGTTGCTGATGCATCACTCCGTGGCTTTGCAGAGAACGTATTACGGTCCTCTTGCCATAAACGAGATTTGAAAGCGTCAGAAAGTTCATTTAAGGTCCTACGTCCGAACGGAGAAACTTTTTGCACAAAATGAGCCTAAATGCGGATGAAGAATTGTTTTCATTAAAAATAGCTGAAGGTTGTGTGCGTATACATTAAATTGGAGCTGGCAAAAAGTGAGGCGGGGCTTAACTTTCCGCACATGCACTTTTTGCATCAGTGGCGCGGCTTACCTGAAAAAGACCCCAGTTCAGTTTGTGCTTAACCTAGGATCAGAGTGTCAGTTTAGATCTGCAGGTTGGACAAAATAAAATTATGAAAAAGGATGCTCACAGTCTGGTCGCCCAAAGGACCACGTGTCATGATTGGGTTTATTCCACTCAGTCCAAGGCCGAACCTCCCTAAAGCAAGGGACAAAGGCTCACGCGTTCAGAATTACAGTCGATTAAGTAAGGAGTTCAAATGTGAGCGATAATCGAACTGAGTGAATTGCCAGACTGAGCATGCTGGCTCGTGCCCGTGCGCATGTGTGCGTGTGTGCTTGCGTGTGCATACTTGTGTGTGTGTATGCGTCCTGTGTGCCAGTGTGAGAATTACGGAACGATCCAGAGGGTTAGGAAAACCAGGGCTTGTGGTATTTTCGACTGTTGCTCTGCCGGCTGTCTGTCTGTCATGCCAACAAAGGTGGAGTATCAGTTATTCATTAAGACGGCCGAAACTAAAAGCGGCTTAGGCTAGTTTATAGGTTACATTGAATATCTTACGGATGGAAACGGAATGAACTACCATGCTGCCATTACCAAAGAAGTGCTGGTAAACTGCATTTTTCTTGAAAAGATGTACGGATCCGCCTAGCAACAGGTCCTTCACGCTTCAACCAATTGCACAGCGTTCTTGAAAAGATGTACGGATCCGCCTAGCAACAGGTCCTTCACGCTTCAACCAAGTTGCACAGCGGTTGCCGTATTTCCACCTGTCCGATATGTGAGGAATTTTTTATTTCAATTAGACAATTTTGATTTTATCGAAACTAGCTCTTCTCTGCGTGCTTGTATACCATCCCGTACTCTTTATTTTAGAAATATGTTACCGGATAATATTGTGAAGTCCATGACACACCAGGTGGCTACCCGCATCGTCAGTACAACCGTGATACGGAACACGAGTAACGTAAGTGTCGGGCTCGCATAACAGGCGCGAGTACAAGGATCTCTCTTTGTATAAAATAAAGTCGAAATACGGTGTGGTAGATAAGCGTGGAAATGTGTAGGGAGTGATGAACAGACAAAGAGTTTTCAATGGCCTTATGAGTAGTATGTTACGTCCGTAAGCAGACCTGCTTTTCATTCTAGCCTCAGGGCATTTGTGGACCCGAATGCCCACATCTACGAAACGAACATTTCGTAGTAGGTGAACAAACCCGTACAACATTACACAGAATCAGTTCAATTTAACCAAAGGGTCCTAATGGCAAGGAGATAAGGTTAATGGTATGTGAACATTTCCCTCAGTTTCGGCAGTTGTCTAAGCTGAACAGATATTTATGGGTTTGGTCCATGATAGCGACAAAGAAAACGCTCAAAGATATTATCGGAAGTGTGAGATTAGTGCCATAGTTTTCCGGTCAGTAAGGTTCGCGAGTGGCTCAACTCTGCCTCACTGGATTCCACCTTGGTGAATTGCAGTATTGCAAAAGACCCTATAGGGACAACGGGGTAGCCTGTAATGAACAAGTACCTTTCAGTCGGTGATGTCGTGTTCCGGGTTGTAAATTGACCATAAGACTGCTGTTGTCTCCCAGCTCGAATAAAGAACCTTGCTGTGTTATCACCAGTCCCTTGAAGGGAAGGCGGTCTGTTCTTTTAACATAAACGTCACCGCAGCTGCAAGTGGTCTGATAACTGAAATAAGCTGTCAAAGGATTGGTTTCGTCAGGTCAAAGAGCCTAAAGTCTCAAAGCTAAAGTGAATGACTGCGGGAAAAGCTAGATCCACACCGATCATCAGTTCCAGATGTGTTTGCTAGTACATCATTTATCTTTATTATTGGAAATGGAAACTGAGTTCGCCTAGGCATCTAGTCGAAAGTCCACTCGGATAAGGATTACTGGGTAGCCATTCCACGTCCAGATTTTCTACAAGAACCTGTAGTCCGACTTTTTTGCCCTATGGTTTACGTCCGATATATATTGTTTATCTTGTTCATACTGAAAAGCTCTCCAGCGGTGAAAATTCTGATGTATTCTCGCGGTCCTGATCAAGTTGATTAAGTGGACTCAGCACTTCGTATTTTACAAACGAATACTTCAAGAAGCCATTAGACGTGAGCTCACTTGTTGCACTCCTTTGAACTGCACAGTATCTATAGGGAAAACACATTTTGTTCGAAGAGAAGACCTTCCGGTGTAACCAATTTCCCACGCGGTTCACCAAACTACTTACAAAGGAGCAGTAACACAATTTGGTCCGATCATGTTAAGGTAACAGCCGTGTATTGAGGCTTCCTATGAACGTATGAACCAGATTATCGAAACAAGATGCGTGCTACCACCTGGAGGACTGCTTTTTTGTGGCAATGTAAGGAGATTTCGGAATTTCCTCCAACCGATATTTAATCTTGCAAATGAAGTCAGTCATTGCTGAAAAGTCGCGAACTTTTGTACCAAAACTACCCCAAAGTGATCGAAAGAAGACGCACAGGAACAGGTCACTGAATATGTCTTCAGCTGGTATTCACCTCAGTGTACTCACCAGCAGGTTCCAGATCTACCCGACTTCACGGGAATCGTGGTACAAACCGAACACATCCCCTGGAGTGCGATGATGTTTACATGGGTAAACTCGATGAAGTGCATTCATCATTCTCTAGTGAGCGGTCTATACGATGCTCACTCTAAATATCAGTTGTCAAGTAAGCAGAGTGAAGTTGGATTTCAGTGTTTATGCTGTCTAGTATGGAGGGTTAACCAATGGAGGGTTAAAAAGCAAGTGTTGTGGATACAAACCTCACTACTACATACTAAGTGCAAGTAGTGTGTTGCTATCAGACCGCAGAAGACGATGGCTAGCACCAACAAGGTACACTGCTGAGTGCCTCTCAGTGAATGCATATGGCAACCGCAAGCTTCATGTTTTCGGGCGTCGTACACAAAGAAAATCTGTAGCTAAAAATGATCTTAATTTGTCGTTGCAGATTACACATGTTACAAACCACTGTGACATCTGAACAGCTGTTGTTTCACATAAAATATCAGAAGGAAAGCACAAATCTGATAAAATATGGGTGTGGCACATTTGCCAGGAATATTATGAATGCAGTCGCGATTTGTTTTCACGGTGCTGTCCTAAAGGGCTTTTTGCACGCCGATTGACACAGTTTGAAGATGATCCAAATACCGTTCGATCATCAGTATCGGTGGGTTAGGAATGGCTCATTGGCACTTAGTGAATTGGAGGTTCAAACCCAATCTCTTCATTTTGGCGGACTGCCTATGGGCCTTGGAAGTTTTGCAGCATTTAAGTCGCTGGAACGGTGTCTGAGCTGAACGATCATTATTATTATTACCTATTATTATTGGCGGTCTTATAACTGGGTGGTGGTAACCTGGTAGGTCTGCATTAGTAGTCTACTTTATACCCGAAAATTTTTCAGTTTCAGTCAGGAATTAATAAATGAGTGAAACCAGTTCCCCGGTATTCTCACTAGAGTTACGATTGTTTCTAGAATCAGTTCATTACGGTCGAAAGGCAAGTTTATCATCCTCGGGTGTATTGTGGTTTTGTTAATTTGATTGGGAAGCGATTTCACTTGAAATCGATTATACATCCATTGATATGTATTGTTCATCACCATCAGTGTGCTTGATTTCTTATCTAAAATCAATTCGATAGGCAATGAATTCGGGTTTTGGGATACTGATTGTTTGGGAAAACAAAACTAGAGAAAACAGCAGCATTACTTTGTACCTCATATTGCTGTTAATCTTGTTTGTCGTTTCAGCTAAACCAGACGGATATGCAACCCGAAACAGTTGAAAAAGCGGTTCTTGTCTCCGTCGACTCAACCAATGTGTTAGGTATGTATGTGTGCTACATTTTGGCTGGAAATTTCACTCACTCCAGTTCAGTGTGGTTGCCCGGTAGTACATTGTGTGTTCCTGTGAAGATTTCGTTTTGTAATTGAACCCGGTGTGTGCTCAAATACCGAGAAGTACTGTCCAGCTATTCCATCCTTCTTTGGAATCATCAACAGTGAGCATCACCTCGAGCTCGTGACCTCTCAGCTGGCTGTGATCTGAAAACTTAACCGTTTAGCCAGAAGCGGCTAAGCCGTAGTGTGATCTACTCACACTTAGGTCGGATTTGGCACCACCCAGCCTTGAATCACGGGATCTACATCATCTGTTCATCTGTTGACTGGTTCTTCGAGTGATGGCTTCTCAGATGGAAGTTACACTCAACGGGCAGGTCATTCTCTCGCGCTGAGCTGTTTTTTGACTGATACTAGTGAAAGGAAAAAGGCTTTATTTATTAGAAAATGCCAACGTAACAGTTACAGAATGTAACGGAACTCTCATACGTATCTTGCTTACAGAATATCCATAGCTGTTTTTTGACTGATACTAGTGAAAGGAAAAAGGCTTTATTTATTAGAAAATGCCAACGTAACAGTTACAGAATGTAACGGAACTCTCATACGTATCTTGCTTACAAAACTGAATATCCATCTTCTCCTTGAACGCGTCTTCCTGAACTTTCCTGGATATTTATTGACTGTCACGCAATTGCAAGCAAATGGTACAGAATGAATCCACAAATCCTGTAATAGATCTCCTTTTTCAAGAGACGCAAGCGGATTTACGAGAAAACATACTACTGGCACGCCCCCACCAGTAGTATCGCCGTTACATCAGTGTTCTGTTACAAACGGAATTTCAAAAACTGCACCCCTGTCATGAGGTCAGAAGTGAGGCACAAGTTAATAGGAAAACCAACGAACTAATCGTATGAAAGGGATGCATAGGTTAATTGCGTAGGACCCGCCCAGGCATAGATTTTTTGTCTGACTGGCTGGTGGGCGTACGATATAGACCGTGTTTGACCTGCTACGCGTGAATCCTTTTGATGGTACACACCTACCTTGCAGAGACAGTTCGGTAAGTCTTGTTCCAACTATAACAAGCGAGATAGTTAAATTCCGGTTCGAATCCTTCTGTGTTACGACGTCAGTAACGGTGTGAGCCTGGTTTACCTAGCCAGACTGGAATTTCCAAAACAGGTTATAACGCTCTCTGCCGAGTGTATACGGACAAAACCACCAGTGCTATAACACTGATGTGCTCACAGTTTGATACGCACGCAGTGGAATGGCAGCAGCCTTCGGATTTTCCATTTATATCGAACCACTCCGAAGGCCGCTGCGCAGAATAGGTGCTAACCCATTTATATGTGATAAGCTACACTGAGAAATATCTGAATTTCTATTATCCGGTTTGAATTTGTCCATTCGGTTTTTTGCTGCTACTTCGGGAAATGCCTGCAGTGCCATTGAGAACAAACAAACGCTGCTGTCCGATTGCATCACACTTGTTATCGATAGAAATTGTTCGTAGAAAGCAGAAATATGTGGGGATATTCGAAGACTTCTGAACGCTTTAGAAGGGAAAAGGTTGATCTTAGTTTTGGCACAATTGAAGGATTCTCTCCCGGTTGAAAGGACTAGAGGCTGTGTGCAAAATGAAATAAAACGATTGAACTAAGGTTTACGTAAGCCAGGAAAATGCATCCCAAGATTGGCGAGCATAAGAAAGGGATAAACCAACCACCAGAGTATGCGAATGGACATCAAGCTGTGATCAAAGACTCGGCACCGACGGGACACACGTTAGAAACAGGACGCAGAATCGACCTGAAAAATGTAGCAGGCCTAAGAGGAGAACTGCGATTCACACCAAAGCCGTTGATGGTTGAGGCGTTGGAACTAACCAAGCATCACGTGTGAATAAAATCGAGGTTGTTCAGATGGTGAGCGTATTAGCTAGACCGAGTTGACCCGTGAAAGTGTGGTTGCCGGTAAATTTAGAAGCATTAGCAAAGAGGGGTAGAAATCCTAACATGACTAAAGTTAACGGAATCCCTCTTTCTTATACCACAAGCGTAGCATTGGCTCATCCACAAGAACGGACAAAAAGTGTAAACGACTTTCATGAACAGGCTTCACGTGACGTAACCCGGAATAGCTGTACCCCAAGATGGACTCAAATCTGTGCAGTTCCCCATCGCTCTTCATACTTGCTGATTCGCACTACAAAAAAATCCTCTAACCACCGATTTAAACTGACTTCGCAGATTGGTTCTGCTTCCGCGTTAAATCTTGACCGAATTCGTGACCTGTTCAATCAGCCTCACAAATATTTCATGTCAAAAGCGAAATGTGGTCCAGCAATAAGCCTGCCTGTTGTTTTCGAGAACTTTTCCGAGAACTTTTCCGATCTCAGCCGAAGAATCCCCCAAAATATTTGTCAGACATTCGTGGTACTTATTAAATCTGTAAGTAGTTGAATATTAGCTTACCTTCGGTGATGTAACCGCCACAAGGCACGATAGAATTCCACGATAGAATTCACATATATTTAAAATAAATGCTAGATCTTGCAGAGGGACGAAGTGGACAAAGGTGCAACAAGCCGTATCTCAGATCAATACATATAACATCTTCTACAGAACTTTGGATGTATAAGCAGCATTTCTCAGACTAGTTACAACTCACGGGAAAACCAAATATACGACTCATAGGTTTGCTGGAAAATCTTCGACAGTCACGATATTCTTAAGCAACAGCATATGCTGCGTCAGATTGTGTCATGTTTCAGCTGGTAAAATATTCGAGAACATCATAAACGAGAGGTTCATCTGGATTCAAGATATGACACTCGTCAAAGCGAAATTGATATGCAAGTGAGTGTATGAATCAAAGGTTGCTTTGAAATTAGCGAGGGTTCAGTTCGAAATAACCACAAAAACTTTTACGGTAGGTTTACGTGCACGTCGAGTTTCTAACTGAGAATATCAGTGAAGATAGTAGTTAATTTCTTGGACCATCCAGTGTTCAAGATAACGTATAACGCTGCGATAAGTGAAAATATGAGGCCATTATTAAGGACTGTTGGGGAAAAATTCACTTTGCTTTGCTTTACGCCAGGTTCACAGACTGACTTTTGTTTTTCCGGGTAATTTTTCCCCCGCGGCTTCGGGCACAGAAATGATAGGATGATCACATCCGGTGCTCATGTGTGTGACGATTCAGAATCACGACTACCGTACAAAGGGAGAGTGAAAACGACCGTCCGTTCAATAAGCCGAAATCACCCTCACGTAAATTTGCGTTTTCCACGTACTAATGATTTTTAGTCCTTCCACCTGAGATTAATTCGTTTTATTCCACTGATAATCCTGTTACTCTGGCTTTCTTGTGCACCACTACCGTACAAAGGGAGAGTGAAAACGACAGTCTGTTCAATAAGCCGAACTAACCCTCACGTGAATTTGCGTTTTCCAAGTACCAATGATTTTTAGTCCTTCCGCCTGAGATTAATTCGTCCAATAACCTGATAATCCTGTTATTCTGGCTTTCTTGTGTACTCCTAGGTCTCATTGTTTTCTCCATTGCGTTCGGACTGTGCATTGGTCAAATCGGCGAGCGAGGTAAAGTGGTTGTGGAGTTCTTCCGTGCCGTAGAGGAAGTGGTGATGAAGCTTATTTATATTATCATGTGGTGAGTCGCACTTCCAATGACTGTGAGATATTTACACACTACTGTTTAAAGCTTTGAGTAGTTGGATTTCATGTCGAGAAACGTCACCCATCACCCTACCATTGCGCATGACTTGTTTGTTTAATTTCCCGATCTTTTAGTCCATTGTATGACTGGAAACATGGTCCCCTACTTTTTTACATACATGGATTTAGAAGTGGCTCGAAAGCGGTTGCGCTTGGAAGCCTTAAAGTCTTCTATGGGTAGCCGCATTTACGTTCACGCACTGTTTGAATTCACACAGGCCTTCCGACAACTCTCCAATTTGGACTACATGTCCCTATGAGATGCTAAGCAAGTATTGTGTCATTTTATGCAGAATACTTAATCCAACGTTTGGTGGTGCTGTAAAGCCAATTGTCAAGCTCCACGAACAGACCAACAGTCCCCTGACCAATACCCAACTCTAGTAGAAATCTTCACGCAAGGTCTAACATAGTCCTGTCATGCGGGATGAATTAGTCTTCTAAGGCATTTTTCCGATCCTGACAATGAGTTTATGATTTACTGTAATCCGATGTCTCAACCCCAAGGTTTTGTGTGATTTATCACTTTGGAAAATTTTCAATTCAAGCTTACCAGAAGCAGACTACTGGTGTTCGTCGTCGACTCCCTTGAAAACTCATTCACTACATAGTTAAGTGTCATAATCGTTGGTTAGCGCCTAGTGACCATCTTTGCATCAACCCTGAAAAGCATAAACCGTTCAGTCATTTAGACAGAAAGCCGAACTTTTCCATCTCAGAAGTGAGCATTTTTGCATATCACCTCCTTTATCAAATCACAGTCCTAAAAAGTACAACGAGGCCACTGCAGCCCAGATGTTTACCAATTACCTAAAGACTTTTGTAGATCAATGTAAAAAATCACATAAACATCACACAGTAAATCGCGGGGTGTGAAGCAGTGTTGCCGTGAAATCACGAATTATTTATGTGGATTATATGGAGGTGCGGAGATGTTTTAACCAGTTGGCTTCGGGTGTGAATGTTGTGTCTGGCCAGCCACCTAATATGAAAGTGAGAGAGGTACGCCCGAAGTCCTCACGTCAGGAATGAGGTGAGCAAGGGTACCACGCAATTCACCTGTGTAGGAGTGTATACACAGAGTAAAAGTATGGATATGGAAATGCGTAACAGAGTGCCGAGAACGCAGAGAATAACCTAGCAGAGTAAAGAGGGAACGCCAAACACTAACCTCCTTGAAATTCCACAATACTTTCCTTGGAAGAGCTTGAGATGGCGCAAGCTAGCTTACTGACCAGCATGCCCATGGTTCAAACCCAATCCGGACATCTCTATTGCTCCAACGTATGCTTGGGCAATCTGGCAGTATCTCAGCCCTCCTGTTTCTTTCGGGCACCATGTCAGCCATGCACCGAAAGTGCATCACAGCTGAGCGATTATCTTTATTACTATTGTTCTTATGTTTCTTCTCAGGAAGATTAGCAAGAGGCCTGGGAAGGCGAGGTAAAAACTACAGGAAGCTTCATCTGACCGGAGTATACCACGGGGAATCGCAGCGGCTGGCTTTGGATTATGCACGTGGTTTGAGACACTGCTCGAACGACCTGCAGGAATCAGCAAAGGATTGCTGATCTGATTCACAATCACTGGTTTATAGAGAAATATAAATATGTATATATGAAAGACTCCGGATGGTACGGTGACACCAGATTCGTAGCTAGCGATGCTCTTCCGTTTATTATTAGTGTTCATGAAAACGATTTGTTTGTTCCATAGGTTAACGTGTCCGTAAACATCATATTGCTCGAGAGAATTCTGGTTCCTTCATCATGCTATCAAGTTCTTCTACTGCCTGGCGTAAAGTCCGGGCTGAAACCATTCAAGGTTGTCTGGGGAATCGTAGACACAAGATTATGGACGTGGTCACTTTCTTCCGATCATCTGGGAACAAATGAGGAGTGATGACACATTTTAGATGGGAACTCTCTAACAATCTTGATAAACCCGTGATGAAGGAAATTTCAACTCGGATGAACTGTTCGGTTCTTCACGCATTTTGTTTTGGCCTTAATAATGTTTCACTGGGTTGGAGCGGATTGTGTGATGTTTTCAAGACTTTGCATGAACGATAACAAAAATTTCCCAAAAGGGGTTCTTTTGAGTCGACCTCTTTGATTTTTGCGTTCTGACTTGATGAATTCGACGGTGTTTCACCCTGGGCAGTTCTTGTTATGGCTTGTTGTATCCTGTATGTTGCTCATTGTGTCAGCATGATTTTTCCTCGGTTGGCGTTCTCAGAAAAGTCAGAGATGTGTGGAAAAACAATAGTACTGTGCATGCTTATCCATCTATGACAGGTAGGTACTTCCGTCTTCCTTTAGCACCGGGCCAGCTAGACACGGGAAATGTCAAACAACAATTGTATATCAGCTTATCATATCGCATTGTTTGGTTCAAATAACTTTGACTATCCAGACAAACGTTGCTTCCCATCTGTTACAACACCCTGTGATGGAAAACAGTTTTATCATTGTGGAAACCAAGAGCGGAAGTTGCATTCACAACGCTCTCGTTTGAACATTCATCCTGTCTCGGCCAAGTATTCTGGTGAGCTGGACGCACTGAACTCGGGGTTTGTCCCTATTAGAATTCATCACTAATGTTGTTTCCCTGACAAATGTGTCACGACTCACCCTCCAGCGCACGATGAACTTACTTCATTATCATGTCCACGGTCGGATGATCTGATTGGTTTCCCGAACTCGAGTCACCACCCAGGAAATGCCTACCAGGACTTCACAATCAGGTAGCACTATAAAATTTCGATAATGTTTGATTAGCTGTAGGTGGTTGTGGGATGTTTGGAAGTTGCATTCATATCACTGGCGTTTTCCCAACTCGGCTACTTAACAAGGACTTCGGTTTGAAATTTTTCTTACATAAACAACGTCTTAAAACTCCCAGGAGGTTTCTCATGTTTTTTTGAAAAGGCGACTTTGTTCAAAAACCACTACTAAACATGAATATCAAAAGAAGGCCTTCCAGAAACTCGACCTCCACCCCCCAAATCGATCATCCTTCATGTTGTTTCCTGTCTTGTTATCTCGAAAGTTTATTGTTGATAGAACGTCAATCATTTTCAAGAATACTTTAGTTAGTTTTATTATTACTTGATAACAATTGCTCTTAATAAGTCACTAGTGGTTATTGAGTAGTCTGTTTATTTTCGTTTTGATTCCAATTGCATTGGCCTCATGAATTTGTTAGATGTATCCATGTAGCTGGTGACAGTACCAAAAAAATTTCGAGGGCTCCTGGCTAGTCTGTGCTTTTGACTCAAGGTTGGTTGCGATCATTGTTTAGGCCAACATTTATTTCCTGACAAAAAACGTCTTAAACAACAAGCCCTTTTACGGAGCCAGGAGAACACGTCTTGTTCCCATGACAGAAGAGGTTTGTCTTCTTGGAAGCTACAGGCCATCAAGCGAAACACCAACTGAGGTTGTTCAAACCCAGAACAGTTCATATGTGGGAATCAGTTTACGTGGCTAGAGATCCACCCGGATTTCTTGCAAATGGGTGGAAATACACGAAGTGACCTAGATGTGAGTTGTTTTCAATTACCCAGTGTGACTGAGTCATGATTTATTGTAAAAAAAACAATGACCTTTGTTCCAACCGGGAACGTTTTCTTACTGAGGATGTTAACGCACAATCTAAAAACCACTTCTTTTGAGACTGGGGGCTCTTTTTGCGGTTTTTCCGCTTGATGGAGAGTTTCTAACCCGACCGACGAGACTGTACTTTTGATAATATCATAGAACCACTCTCAATCAGGAAAGTGACCTTGATGTTCACGTCGTGATCTTCCGGATATTGTTTACATCAACGTCTCACTTATTTCGCTGTTTCGAAAGATGCAGCAGAAAGTATTCCGAATTCATAACACTTGGTTTACACGACGATCAGGACCCTAAAGTTTAATGAGGGCTCGACAGATTATCGGTAAAATTAGCTAGGTTGACGCAGCTCAACAAAATCAGTGCATAAACAACTGTGCGAAAAACACCTGACCAAACTATTCCAAGTTTCCATTCCATAAAGGAATCCTTCTCTTTTATTTTGGCTGCCGTTCGAAACGTTTTCAAAAACTATCGCGTACCATGAGAGTTTAGGTGCGTCCAGCGTGGCTCGCATCGTAGTTCACATGTACGGATTTCAGACCCCAATACGGTCATTAATATGCACGACTGATGAGCCCTAGTAAGGGCTAAACTCGAGTCCAACGCTTGTTCCTCTGGTTTGGATTCACCAGAATGATTATGCTACTCGGCTGTTCAGAAGAGAGTGATTCGAACGTGAATTCTACGTACACCGCAAACATGTACAGTTGATCAAAAATTGTCTGGCAGGTTTCAGGCGCCCGTGGTCCTACTTGACTGGAAAGTCCTAACAGATGAGTCAATAGATCGACGACATCATTGGAATTATCGAGCAAACTAGTTAGATCACAGGAGCGTGAACATGTTAACCTGTTTCGAGGTGAGAATTCATATGTATCCCGTTTGCGCTGGTGCATAAGTGGCAATGTCACATGTCTGGAGTTCAAAACCCGAAGAAAGATGAGGTCTAATGAGACGGAAACTTGAGTCCTGTGTTTTCACTCACCGAAGGAATAAATCAGGGATCGGATGTGAACTTTTTGGACGAAAGGAATGCAAATACAACCTCCACAGACCCTCTAACTACCGATAATTTCAAACAGCAGTGTATGGTCCGGAGATCATAGAATTCACTGACTATAGTTGAACTGCTTAAAAATAGTCGGTCAGGACTGAAACTCCTAGCCATGATCGGGTGGCAGCTACTATAACAACAGAAATATTCAGGCCACGCAGTCCAGCGTTTTAAAGAGGTAAATTTCCTGTTTTTGTTTATTCGTTCTCAGTAACACTCATGCCATAAGTTTAGATTGTCACCCGTCACAAGCTGGTGACCCGGCTCTGTGACAGACTACTTTTGCAAAACCGCTGTTGTGAGGAACATCACACGTCACTGAAGCAGTGACCTTCAAGTTTCATCTTCCTGGGTTCCAAACACCCAGAAGCTAAGGCAAAAACGGAAACGCTGTTTGCAGGTCAATTTGTAATGTTACCTTAAACCAAACAGGACACATTTCTTCGATAAAAAGCGGCATCAAATTCAGTGCCGAAGAGAGGGTAATTTCTGCCTGATGTAGTCCGCAGAAGGAGCTGCCAAGGTGAAATTCTCTTACTCCCAAAGATATTAGCCTTAGCTGTCAGACACCACTCTGAGAGTTTATCACCAGCGTGTGGCGGGAATTCAAGCGGGGCTGCGAAATATTTCCGTGGTATCAACTAAGGTATTTGACGAGATTCCGACGGAAAGAGTGCAAGCGTTCTTCTAGGCGCTGGTAAAGAGGCGTTTGCAAACCCCTCTCACACCCTGCATGCAAAACTGCAAAGCTGTCTACCCATGCAAGTAGTGCCAGAATACGCTTGTCCACCAGAACCTCTGTCTACAGAAACTTCCCAAATCCATATCCGGCTTCACCCAAGACTTCACCTTTATCTTTTAGACATGAGATCTTTTTCCAGATTCACTGTGTTCTCAAGAAAATGATACCGAGTAGGAATTTGGTAATAGTTCTTACGTATCCCCATCTGTTTACAAACCTGTTATCAACTTCTATTGAAGTTTTGCGAGCAACGAAGAACAAAACAAACTTAATGTCCTGGTACACAGGCACTAACCCACCGATTTGACGCAATCTTTGTGACTGGGTCCTATCGGGCTCAGCCAATAATTCAGGCGTGGATGCGCAAGCAGCACAACTGATCAGTACAATTCAAGGATGGCGTAAAAGCGATAAGGTTAACGCAAAACTGCTCAAGTTCCATAAAATTGCCGCTGTTTTCTTCGCCTCTTATCGTGCTAGGGAAATGAGGAGGACCATGTGACTAGACTTCTTGAATAGATTTGGCGGCAATGAGGAATATTAGCAGCTCAGCTTGTTTCCGCCTTTTTTCACCTGTTTGGAGTCTGACAATTGGGTTGCCAATGCATCGTCGCCATCCAAAACGAAGCAGCATCAACGCACTGTCGAGCAGGTGTTTGTTTTTATTCATTCTGGTTAAAATTAGCGTAAATTGGTAACGCGAGTGGCTAACAATTCACCACAGATATGCGAAAATACTGTTCGTCTGGAACAGGCAATTTGGGCGGAGTTGGAAATTCTCTCTCACGCTCACGAAAACAAAGCGGGTACAAACGAAATTCCAGAAGGAATGGGATGCATTTCCCATGGGTCTTTTTCCCACAAAGGAACAAAACTGCAGTGCAAAACATTTCAGATTTGCTCGAAAGTGTTTTCCGGAGTATTTCGTTGGCAGATACATACAAAATCGTTTTTTTACGATGCACGCGGCTATAGATCCAATCACTTTTTTTCTATTAACCATCTAGGTACGCTCCTTTGGGTATTTTCTTCCTGGTGATGGGAAAAATATTGGAATTGCCTGATCTGTTGGGTGCCATCAGAGGACTTGGCTTATTCATGGCCACTGTCACGGCGGGTCTAATCATTCACCTCTTCATCATCCTAACGCTGATCTACTTGGCTATGACCCGCAAGAACCCTTACACCCTTTTCGGTGCAATGCTACCGGCATTTTTTACTGCTCTTGGTACGGCTTCCAGTTCTGCTACATTACCAATCACTTTTCGGTAAGTTGGGAACAATGTTTGATTTCATGTTCTTAAGTCAGCGACTACGGGTGGTTTTTAGGACGAAATAACTCGCCCGTGATAGATACTCCGTAGGTTGTGCTGGCTTGGTCACATGCACCGTAAGCCCGCTTTCCTTCAACGGCCTTTTTCGCACAACCACGTGAAGGGTGAAAACAAACCAGGGGAGGTTAAGCAATGAATTGACAACGAATTAGGCAAGCCACTAACAGGAGTCTCAACTGCACTGGTCATTGCCGTCTACCGGGATGGGACCGCTGAGGCGGGACACACCAGTATTCAGAGATATTGTCAGACATGGTCCAGTCGCGCGCTCGCATGGTTCCAAGCTGTAGCCTTCAATTCACAGCTCATCCTCTTGATGTACATAGTGATAAGTCCATTGACTATCTAATTCCACCTCCCCGCATCATCCCTTGTCTAAATTCTGACAGCTATGACACTGCGTAACAAGTACGCCACTTTTACAGCTGAAGACGAGGATTGTGATTACTGCACTTACGTTAGAGGCACATCTGGAAACCACAGCTCTCTCTCACTGATATACTGACTCCTTTTTTACGTATCTGGCTTCTTTGAACGAATGATGGCCCTATTCGAACAGGTACAGGAGCTGTTCTGTCCCAACAGCCAAAGTGTACACACGAGAAAGTACTTCTTAGGTGACAGTCATTGATGCATAAACATTAGGAGTACAGAAAAGTTGAACATCTTATTACAAGTTTTTTTTAAACCAATAGTACTACTGATCATTTCCAAGGGTATACTCATTATTTCAATGCATTTCCTAAGATGGATGAGAATGACGGACTGCTTACTGCCATTTCCATCCTTTTTGCCGTACCTCAACTAGGCCTAATCTCCAGATCTACACCAACCTCAATTTATATTGGTGTACCAACTGTTGCACAGGTTAAGATAGACATCCATTTGGCTTGGTGGCGACAAATTACTGCAGTACAAGTAAAACAGAGGAGGCGAGGTCGATGAAAAACAGGCACACTCAAAGCCATGGGGCATAAACTTTTTCCCCATTTTAACGGACAGACTTTACTGGGACTATATGATTTTCACTCCGGAACATTCCATCAGAATGCACCTCAGCGAATTTGACATTGATCTATTCTAAACAGTATCGGTTTTTGCTACTAGTGAGGTCACTAAACATCCGTTGCTTTGTACAGTGGATGAAACAAAAAGTTTCTGCCCTGTTAGCGTATCCTTCACCATATTATTGAGGTCAAGGTCGATGACAATCTTGGTTTTCGAACAAAATCATCTGTAGGTTAACACATCATAAAACAACCTGTTCTCGTTAGAGTCGTGAGATTTTATCACCATAGCTTCCGTCTCAGAGACAGGGAGAGAGATGAAACTAATGGAATAGTTTGAAACTGCAAGTGGTTTCTCGGGAGTGACTAGGTTGGATGATGCCATAGTGCGCGAACCGTTGATTCAATCAGTATAAAGTTCGAAGGCATAGACTAAACAGCATGAAAGCAGAAATCCTGAGCCAACTGGTCGATATCCCTTGGAAATAGTAAAAACGGTAGGAGGGCCGTCCTAACACTAAAGGGAGTCGGAGGCGGAAGGCTCGGTAATCGACAGAAAGGCACTTGTCCCCGTGCTCCGTCTGACCAATGCCGGCTACTGACACCAGAAGGATGATGCTTCATGTGCTATGAGCAAATCTAGTAAATTGGCTGAAAACAGAATGTAAATGAGAAGAAGATATCGAAGCTTAATTTGTGGATTTCGTACTTCCAGGCAAGGTGAACTTGCACTGAAAACCAGAAAGCAGTTTTTGAGAACCACCAAAGCAATGCGTCTCGCTGAACCAAAAATCTACTGCAAGTTGGTCGGGGCATATGACAGCCTATATGAATAAGAAATACCCATACGAAAGCTCATAGAGCTTGGTAGGACGGCCCGCTTGCTGGGCACATTTCTTGGTCCGCTTCGTGGGTAGTCACGAGTGAGGTATTCTCATTTGGCTTCCAGTTTATAAATCCTGTACAAACGAGATAGTGAAATAGTTCATTCAACCTCTCTGGTTAGTTCGTTTATTGGCCAATGTTCCTCTCCAAGGCAATTCTCAGAACCTTATTCACCATTTCTGAAAATTCCCCCTCTCCAGGTGTTTGGAGGAACGGCTTCAAATTGATACCCGTGTGACCAGGTTTGTCTTGCCGATTGGCGCAACAATGAACATGGATGGGACCGCGTTGTATGAAGCTGTTGCTAGTATTTTCATCGCTCAGGTGAACGATTTCAACCTGGATATTGGTCAGCTTGTGACCATCAGGTAAGTGAATTGTGGTTAACAACCCGTAAGTGACCTGAGAAGCTGATTAATAGGTCATGTCACCAGAAGTGCAGATGTGACTTAGCAACAGAAAGAATACAGTTCCTTCAGGGTGAAAGTTAACTTAAAGTACAGATGAGATTTTGTGCTCTCAGTTCCAGTTTATCTGTCTTGGCACTAAGAACCCCGAGAATCGTGACACGGATCGCAGAGTTCACCTTTGTACTGCCCACAAATTAGCTTAGCGGTTTGGAAAATCGAACCCGGTGACGCTTGTTTCACGCAACAGCACTGTTTTTAACCGTCTTTACACAGTTCCTCCTTCCAAATGGACATGTGGAGAAAGTAATAAACGGGATCGGGATGGCGAGACAGATTTGTAAGCAATCCAGGCTGGTTGTTTGGAGGTTGGATATCACCACCAAGTAGTCATCACTAGGGACTGTATTGATCGCATATTGATCGTAATGCAGTGTAGGAACATCGGTTGCTTAAAGCTTCACAAGAAAAAAGGAGAATGGATAGTTGGCTCTGAATCAACACAATGTTCGACATGGCTCGAATCTTGACCGTCTGTTTGGAACACTAATGAAATGCAGGCCTCACGGCGGAAAATGGAGAAATTCTGAAATCTCACAAAGGGCCCTGGGCTATTTTTCCAGGATTTCTCTAGGAACCTCATCAGTAAACTTGTCCAAACCGTTGTATTTGTTTTAACCTTCAACACTTGACCGAAGGCGATGGGTAAGTTGGAGACAAGCGTAATCAATGCGATCCTGAAAGCAGTGTCAGAGTGGACAACTTAAAGTACGACACCGAAAATAAAAACGTTGTCCTTGGAGAATCACACTAATTTGCGTACCAATTTGGTTTTAAGCTGAATCTTTCGTCTATGATATTTTTAAGCAACCGAATGTGTTGTACTGGGCTGCCTCATCTGTTTTAGTTGGAACGATACTCGAGATATCGCGATACATTGTAAAGAGCTAATACATTACTCGTAAGGCCGAAGAGTTTCCAGCAATTTTATGGGTATTACGTCTATGCAATGTGTCCTTGTTGTACCATCGGTCTTTCTGATGGCATCGTCATCCTTCGTCACTCAGGGTACTGCACAAACAGTCTTGCTTTGCATTTGCGTTAGGCAGATGCTTAAATCAAGTCAATTTCCTCACACAAATCACACATTGCAGTGGTCGTTACCGTGAAATTAGCTGTGTTAGAGCAAACGTATTGTTGAATTGCATCTGCGGGTACCACATCGCATCCCATTTGAGCTCCAACCAATGAGTGTAAATGAGCCTCCACAAGTCTGATTTCACACATCCGGAAGTGATTGGACAGATGTATTCACATTTACCTGGGTGATAACACCTGGTTGTAGTAACTGACTGCAAGCCCCCGCTACAAAAGGTTTGCGGTGGAAAAGATGTACGCAACCGGAACACAACAAATTCATTGCGAATAGGTGAGTGCAAAACTGCAGGTCGTCTGTACTGTAAAGCGCACTTCTAACTTATACTCAAAGCTGTTGGATCAATGTCGAGTCAATGGTGGTTGACATCGCTTCTAGGTTGCGCCTGAGCACTCAAGCATCGTCAGTCGCTGGCTGCCCACTCCTTCAATCGATAGCCAGCTATTCTGACCTGTAGGCTCAGCAGACTTCCTGAAGCGGTTTTGGAGGAAGTGACGGTTCTCTGTGGTTAATTTGAGGAGTCTGCCTTTTAGTCCCTTTTAGGATATGTGGTGTGAAGCCTGCTGAACTGAGTGTACACAGTAAGTACATGGTTGAGTAAGGTGAATTCTCAACCTGGTCTTTTGAACTTGTTAGAAGGCACACTCATTATCATTTTATGGAAATTATCGAAACAGTTGTGGTCTAGTGTACAAGTGGTAATTTTTTTTAGAAATTAGTCAGAATCCGATCACTAACACCGGCATCATCGGAGTCTGAGAAATAACTGAATCCGTTAAGCGCGGCGCCAAAAGGCAGTCACTGGGAGGCCACATCTAAGAAAACGGGAGAGGGAGGAATCTTTCCTTTGTTATCTTGACCACATCATTATCATCATCATTGTTAGCTGTATTAACCGCGTACTCGTCGTACAGTAGTTGTAGCTGCCGCAGGTTCATTCACCGATGATTTGGGGGGGGGGATTCAGCCAAAATTGTATCATCGGATTGATCGCGATAGCGCCAACATATGGTAGATAGTTGCAATATTGCCTAGGCAATCGATGTCAGAGATCGTTTTGTTTCTTAAGGGCACACTACTGATAAAATTGCTATAAACGGTTTTGCCCTTTTCCGGCGTCATCTTCCAGTCAGCCCGATATTAATACACTGAGATGATTGGCATAATGGAAACTGGGTGTGTGCAGTGGATAAGTAGAACGTGAGTTTTGTGGAAACTTGGAGAATGCGCTTACCTGATGAGCACCAAGAATGGCAAAACCCACAGTGGGTTGTCAAGGCGCTTTCAACAACTTCATAAGCAACGTGTCTTATCTAAGAAAAAGATCGAAACCGCTTTAGTCTCATGGATGATGACACGAAAGATGAACAAGTGGGTTGATCATTTGACCATTCAGACCTGGTCAATTAGGTCATTGTCGATTACGCAGAATACACTCTGCGGAACAATGTGTCACGCCCCTAAGTTATTGTTCCCCCCATACTGAATCGATAAGAAATTTGTCAGAGCTTCAACAAGTCCGCGTCTTCCGCGCCTACCACCATTCTTCTCAAGATAAGTGAATCAACGTGATGGGCAGACTGAACCGTGGTATACTAAAAGGTAATTGTAATAAATGGTGCCAAAATTGGGGGCCACTTATCCCATCCAGACACATTGAAGCATGACTGCCACACCATGGGACCCAAGATCCGAGATAAAAGTCTCTTGTACAAGGATTTTCTCAGAGAAATAGACACCCAATAAACTTTAGGCGGCAAAACATAAGCAAACCAGACCAATCAACCCAACCCAACCAAACCAACTCAACGCAACTCAACCCAACTAGAAGACAAGCAGATCAAGTAGAACATAAAGTTGACGGAAACTCGGGGACTGTGCCTACCTGATGAGCCCCAAGAAGGGCGAAGCCAGCCGTGGGCTGTCAAGCAGTGTTCAACAACCTTCTGAGTAGTGCATTGCAAATATATATGTCTCGCATTATATCCAATATCCTAGCGACTGAAACATGAGGGGGCCTGGTGCAGCACAATCAGTTTCCTTGAAACATTAAAACCGAGTGATTCAGCTGGGATTCCAGGTGAGTCTCTCGCAGAGCCAAATTAGTTTGCAAATGAGTGTATTTCGCTAAGATCTCATACTTCTATACATCAATAACATTTCTTAGATGATTGTTAGACAGCACACTACAAGGGTTGCCCGAGAGTCGGTGATCATCTTGTTGACAGCGTCATCAAGGCCAGAAAAGAAGTTGAATACTCCGGTGAAGACCAGACAAACAGAAAGGAGACTTTCCGTCAAAGTAAACGAGCTCGAATTGACTGCGCAAAAACATGACCAGTTTTCGCTTGTCTCCATGTGCGAATATCAGGGGGTATGTGGCTAGGACGGGGTCCAAGCAACAAAAAATTAATGGAAGCGCGGTACTTTGCCGAAAAAGCGTTCAGCAGCATGCCGAAATCGGCCCAGTCTATCTAATGCCAAGGACAACAGAACTTCGATATCACAAAGCTCAGCACTACACATAAAAAAACGGAACAAAATCACACAGAAGAAGCCGGTGAACCCAGAACACGGTGGAGGAACTAAGTAATTAATTTGGACTGAATGAACGTCCAGCCAGTAAGGCAAAGCACCAAATTAGACGATAATGAGGAGCTGCCTAACAAAGTTAGGCCGCTAATTAACCGATGGAAAATGAGAAGATTCCGCATTAGAGAAAGAAATACTACACCACTACACAGAGACACAAATGGCCATTTAATTCATCTCTTTCAGAATAAAATTCAGTGATCAAGTGTCCTTTCGTAGTTTGTTAAATCTAAGAAGGGATTTGATTATATGACCCTATCCCTGGATTAGCTGGTCACATGAGCTCTATCAAGAACTCACAGTCGTGGGGAAAAGTGGTGTGTATTGCATGATCGGAGCTGACAACTTGCAAACTGGGGTGTTCTAGGTTCGAGTTTCGCCGGTACTCAATTTGCCGGTCCATATATATA
>NW_008751844.1:57784-79787 GCF_000715545.1 Opisthorchis viverrini
CCCAGCCCTCGTGCTTCCTTCGGGTGGCATGGCAGTTAGGCACAGAAAGGGTGCTACAGCTGAACTATATATATATACATATATATATATATATACATGTATATACAATATGTAATTCGGAGGCTTGAAACTCGATGGACAATTACTGATTACTAGAAAGTGTTTGCGAAATTTATAGAATTCACTCCCGGAGTTCGAACAACCTATTACGTAAATGGACGTGCCTTTGTGATGAGCTCTAATAAGAGCGAAACCCGAATGCAATGCTTCCAGTCCTTTGGCCTAGACTCACTCGAATAATTGCTCCAGGACCGGAGAACGGCTGTTCAAGGGAGAGTGACTTAACCGTGAATTCCACAAGTCCCACGAGCACCTGTGATTGATGGATGTTTACACGTTCAGTTACGAACAAGTTTACCTCAGTAGGTTGGAGGTTTATTGGTTGTACGAGGTGGAGAGATCTAGTTTGCTGGTGATATATTTCTTCGGCAGCCTGACTGTGACTGGTTTTCTCTTAACAATGTTTAAGATTGCACCTGCTATTTACAAGCAAACAAATCGCACATATATGTGAAATTATCACCACCCCGCACCTTCTCCCCCCCAAAGTGTGACAGCCACTCTGGCAGCAATCGGAGCCGCAAGCGTGCCCGGGGCTGGATTGGTGACAATGGTTCTCGTGCTGACCTCCGTGGGATTACCTGTCAACGACATTAGCTTGGTTCTTGCAGTGGACTGGTTGCTGTAAGTTTGTTTGTTCAAATAGCATTAAATGAAATTGCCCGTGGTAGAAATTACTGATGAACCTTAAACCAACTCGTAGTTCCAGTGCCATGTACCTCCCGTTTCTTGCTTGTGTAGCGTTCTCTGTCAGCCCCCCTTTAGTTTGAAGCGCTTCTTTGAGGAGCCCCCCCAAGAGTAGTCATTATATGACGGCGATCCCCTGTTGGTGGGTTAGCGTGTTCGGAACCACGTGCGCCAGAAACTTGATAAACAGTGTTGTGGATAAACCGAGCCAGGCGCATGAACTAACAGAGATGGAAACAATCCAGTGATTTGCTAAATATCACTGGAAGCGTACATCAGAGGTAGGGTGCTTATGTATCAAAACTGAAGTCGAAATAACACAATAACCAATCCCTGACTTCCAAATAATATCACAAGTATTTTCATCCTGCAAGTTCGACCAGTTTATGCAGAACAAGTAGGTGAGTTTCATCATTCATGAATGTAATGCTGAAAGAAGGGATCGATTACGACTGTGACTTGATTGAGTGAAACAGTTGGTACATAGACTTCCTGGTCTCAGCCTTCAAACTATTGTCACTCACCTATGACGAAATATACCGCTAGGGGATCGTGTCGCATTGGGACCCTTTACAGACTTCTTCATGAGCAAGGCCGAAAACCGATCATTAGGCCCGATAATCCAATAATTTTCCGCAAGAACACGATAGCACAATCAGATCTGGAATACTTACGGATGAAAAACCATTTCCAGACAACCTTTTCTATACACCTTCTTTTGGTCCAAATAAACAATGTTAACCGACGGAGACAGTAAACTGGATTTAGCCAGGGTAAATATGGATGGTAAAGAGTCAGAGTGTTTTCAGAACGAAGGTGGAGTTTGACGGTCACATGCGACTTTCTGACCACGTGAGTGCTGGTGTTTGGACAAGGAAAAGGTTTGCAAATAGTTACGCGAACGGGTTCAGTAGTGGCTAAAATCCTAGATGCAGCCGTTTAGGCTTGGGAGTTGGGCCAAAAAACCGAACTATTTGCAGCACGCCGGCATGAACCCGTCGAAAGGTATTCAGACATATTTTGAATATTTATTTCGCCATCCGGCTGGTATATCCATCTTCACAGAAGTAAACAGCCTGATAATCAGAAGAAATATGTGGTAAGTAAGCTCGGTTCCCTTGTGCTGTCTGTTGGGGAATAAAACTCCCCAATATGTCGCATCGAAAGTTCTTCTAAAGCCACTGGAACATAATCTCCCCGGATTTTCTCTAAAATCAGTGTTCTGCTTGAAAATGAATGGAACGTAACTGCTAAACCGTCCCTGCCATGTGGTTCATTTCGGAATAGATGTGCATGGATGCCGATTCTCTTCGAGTATATCGATATTCCTGCGAGTAAGGGAACCTAATGAATGTGAGTTCAAACAGGAAAAAGCAACCCAACAAACAGGAATTCAGTTATGATGCTGTTTGCATGAGGAACTAAGCATATGTAGTTTACTTCTGGAAACAAGCAAACTGTGCGGGACTTTTCGAATTGCTTCTCCAAGGGTGCAGCATTTTTAACGCAAATCCGTCAATGGACTATGGAGCTTGCAAATGGATGTCCTAAGTGGCAGTAAAGACCAAATCTAGGATAGCTATGTACTTTGTTGCTCATTTTCCTCGAAGTGTGTCTCACAAATTAGTTATCTCGATCCCAGGGGCCTACAATATCGAGTGCAACTTAGAAATTGCCGCATTTGCAGCACGGATCAAGTTGACCTTGACATCGCAGGCTGTTCAGGTTGTCACGTGATGAATGACTGGCTGACCAGAAGCCGGAGTTCAGTTGAAGTTCACAGACGACTTGCGATATATGTTTACTACGTCTGAATTATTTCGGCTGGAGGAAAGAACTTTTGATATGAGTACAAATCAACCCAAGGTTCTGTCGCATATAAAGTTTCGAACGATCATTACATGGAGTAGAAGACTGAGGCTGAATTGTCTGGTAGATTTCACACCGCAAAATCAAGCAACCATTGGTTTTGTGGGAGGAATTTTTCCGTAATGAATCTTTTGAACCTGCAGACTTTCCTGACTTTTCAGTTTTGCACGCGGATTCGGTGAACTGCTTATATTTTCATTATAATGATGAAGAAATGCACCAGGCTATTTGAAATTCTTTCAGGCATGGACCCAGTGGCTAAATTCAAGGACTACACCGAGATGGAAAGATGGAGTGTGTGTTTGCATTCAACCTACTAAAGTTGATTTGTTCATTTTCATCGAGATTTTATGATCAACTAGTCTTCCAATCGCATTGTGGTGCATCAAAAGCAACTGATACGGATTTAGATCAAATGACAGGATGCTGGACCACAATTTGTGCTCACTGGATGAGCCAATCGTCAGTCGATCAAGTGATATGTGCATCACGTGATTGCCGATTGGGCGATGGTGCATCCTGCGTTAGCACAAGCAATACTACTGCTGAAGTACTTACGATCGAGTAGTGCAGCGTTCAATGTCTCGGGTTCGAATTCTCGAAGAGTAATGAACACTACAGATAATTTCCGAAAAAGATAGGAACGCTTTGTTATGCAAAGGACCACAACTTGGGATGAAGAAGCAAGTCCGAAATACACCTTCTACAGAGGTCATGAAGTCTGGGATAGAGGAGCAGACGAGGATTTTTTCGGATTTTCCACTGGGAGTTTTCGTTGCGATATACAATTTTCAAAACTCATCGAGAATAATTAAGTTTCTCCTGTTGCAAACTTGACTACTTATTGCAAAGTCCGTTCAAGTCATCTCGCCAACATTAGTGAGTAAACTCATGAGATATTCAGACTTGGACGTGTTGTGAGTTCCTTCTTGGTCCCCTTCGTATCTCAATATGAATTAGTCTCAGTAAAGCACCACTGACCCAGCTTGAGGACTAAGTGCAAAAGTGTGAATTATTGACTGACCCATGTTTTCCTAACCCACCCACATCATTCAGGGACAGATTTCGAACAGCCGTCAACGTGATGGGTGATTCGTTCGGAGCAGGCATTGTGGCTCATTTGTGTCGCAAAGAGTTGGCAGAAAATCCAGCAACAAGCAAATCCTCCGTGAATGCTGCTACAGCCTTTGAAGGTGTCATCTATCGGTTGAACTCAGACATGGAGCTGAAGCGGTATGAAAACGCGGATGAGACAGAAACACGGAACTTCTAACATCCCCATGTGTCACTAACGTAACTTATCTGCTTGTGTTCATTATATTAACCAATCTTTTTTGATTGTGGATTTTTTCCACATAGCAAAACGATTACCTTTCGGTTCTTCTATTTAATGTTTGAATTGGTAAAATTTGGACGGGCCTCGCATTGACACCGCCTCTAAAATCATCCTTTGAATGACTTTGATCAGGTAATTACTTTTATTCGAAAGTATGGCAGACAGCATAAGGTCATCAGCATAGATCCTCAAGGGCCTTGAAAGGCGCGCTCAGTTTCTAGCCAAGATGGGTTGACTTGAACATTTTTATTCGAAAGTTCTGTCGAATGATGCTTAGTTGAGCAACATCAAGTTGAAGGGATGAAGAGGAAACCTGGAAACCAGCATACAGAGTAGGGGTCCCTCTTCTCCGTTAGATTTAGCTAGGCATCACAGATTCTACTCATTGGGACAGCTAACGTTAAAGCAAGCTGGTATAACTTACGGTGGCAGCGCCGATTAAATTATAAAAAAAATCTGTGGGGTAGAGCTTAAACAAATGTAATAAGACTGCTTGCAATCTAGTGCACCTACCATATGTTCACACATGACAGATGAATAAGATAACACGTGTATTCTACCTTTTGAAATAACGAGTAGAGATAAACAAAGGTGTACGAACCAACGAACAATAGCCAGAAAAGAAACGTACTAAATAACAACCAAAGTCAGATGACCTGGTTGCATGTCCTTGGTCTGTCGATCGTTCACCACCTGAGCAGTGTTGAATAAGTCAGTCGTCTTTCGGCCTGGAGTGATGGATATCCTAGCCCATAATCGATTCAGGGGCACTGAGAATCAACTGTTTGATCAACTGCCTCTTAACACCTGATTATTTGCGAAAAACGTCTGTGTGCATAAACATCTGGGTTGATGTTCGATATCGGGGGCTTATATTTTTCACCCAGGTCCTAATATTGACCAGCGGAGTCACATAAACTTTTACATGCAGCCGTTTGCCTCGAAGATAACATGTCCTACGGGAAGACAGATCCCTTACCTTTGAAGAACTATGTGTCATGCCAAAAGAATCGTCGGAAAGATCTTAGCAAAAAAAGTAAAGTCACCCTTTAACTGGCCCTATGATTTGGTGAAGTTTTCCAACAATAATTAGTAGTATGACAAATACACTCATCTGCATATCAACTGGGTTTTCACGGGCGACTCAGATGAATCTCTCATTTATGATATTTTTCAACGAAATGTGCTGCACAAGGGCCGTCTCTTGTCTAATTGGGTACGATATTCGAGACGTCGCAGTATTTTTTCATAAATAACAATACTCACAAGATTGCTGAAAGCTCTTCGACAACCCACGATTAGTTTTCCCCTTCTCGGCGCTCATAAGACAGGTACAGTCCCAGAATTTCCGTTAATTTTATACTCTACTTGGTCACAAATTGCATGAAATTTGACTAGTGCACTCACTTACATGTCAATTCTGTTTTGACGGGGGCCCCTCTAAGGGCAAGTTTGATCTCTCGTTTATGATGTTCAGTTAGAACATAGAGTTGACGGAAACTTCGAGAATGTGCCCGTCTAATTAGGTTCAGGAAAGGCAAAACCAGTTATGGGCTGTCAAAGAGTTTTCCGTTGCCATGTGAGTAGCTATGAAATTGTAGTACAGCTGAAAATGAATCCTGTGGTTAAAACCTGTTAAACACACATAAAATCCGTTCCCCGATGACCAAAAAGGACTTACAAGATCAAACTTAAAATGCAGGACAGAGGTGCTCTTAACTTTCAACACCTTGACTCTTTTTTATTTGATTGTAACCCCCACGGAGCCTGTTCATTTGTGGTCCCACCGTAGGTAACCTGGATAGTTAGGTGTTTGGTGTTGATTCCTTTCTTTATATGCGTATTTTGTACAACATGCTTCCGCGTTTTGTTGTTTCCGTTTTGCGCCCATACCACTTTCTTGTTTTTGGCCTGAAGGTAAACTGCTCTTTGACCTCGTTGTCGCACATTTAGTTTTAATCAAAATGTGGGTTTCGCCACCTTTTAGGGTTAATTTACCCAGATTTGGCGTGATCTTTGGGACCCCTTTCGGAATTAGCACATAACTCAACGTGACCCAATAAAGAAATAATAATAATTGTTTAGCTGTAGCATCCTTTCGGTGTCTAACTGCCATGCCACCCGAAGGAAGCTCGAGGGCTGGGATACTGCAAGGTTTTCCAAGCCTAGATAAAGAGATGCAGAGACCAGGTTCGAACCACGGACCTTCTGTTCAGTAAATTTGCAATCTAACCACTGAGTCATCTCACCTAACCGGTCCAGATGATTGGTGGAAACAATCGATACTTAGTTACTGTTATTTTTCGGCCTCTGTCCTATCGCCAACCCACTGATCTTGCCTAGGAGATTTACCTCCTGTAAATAAAGCCATTCAATGCTGAAAAGTCGGGGATTTCTGTACAGCTGTCCCATCGCTATTGGAAACCATCAGCAGTGCGCACCCCACGAAACTCCAAAGCTCAGAACCAAGAGGAAGAATAAATTTACATTGTAAGACTCGCGCTGTTATGGATCTCACAGGACGATTGCGGCTATTAGATTCATAGTCAGTAAACAGTAGAAGCAGACAGATGATGTATTGAGGACTGACAGGAACTGGTTCTACAGACAAACGGATTAGTAATCACCATGAATTAAGCAAACGTACAATCAATAATGACGCAATCAGCAGGAGCTGAAAATAGTCACTGAGGCAGCAGGGATTTCTAGAAGCAACATCAAGTAAGCAATAAACTGTGTACAAACATACATATAGGGGCGGTCTGACAGTGTGAGTTGGCCGTATTCAGAGATAACGGCGCAGGAATCAGTACGTTTGAGATGTGAGGGACTGTCTTTTGGTTGGTGGCGCGACGCGGCAGCTCGTGTCACGTGACGAATCACATTGCCTGGTTTCGTCCCTTTAAAACAAATCTCGCCAAGGGTTATTTGGCAGGTGCAATACACAGGTGATGCAAAAACAGACCATTCCGGGTGTCAGGTTGGTGTAGTGGATGGCGCGTTCGCCTGCCGTCCGGGGACTGCGTTCGATACCTAGTTTATCCGTTTTTCCGTCGGAGTGGGCGCTCGAACAACGAACTTGCAAGCAATGACGAACGAACAACAAAATATTGACAACAGTTACTGAGGAATAAGCAGACCTTACGTAGGAACGAAACAGGGGGAGAACGAGCAGCAAGGAAACAAAACGGCGTCATAATAAACGAGTGTAAGTCACTCATGAGTGGTCAGAAAACAAGGAGAATTACCGCTGCTCACCGTTATTCACAGGGGGAATCAACAGACATGATGAGCGAAAGTCCTATTTGAGGAGTCGCTACTCAGAAGACCGGTCAACTGATGGTTGAATTAAGTGAATCGAGTGACTGACAGATAACTCGCGTCACATCTCATTGAACTGCGGGCTAATTGAGCTGCTGGCCAGCGTTTCGTGCCAGAAAAATCTGGTTTTCATCTGCCAGCCAGGATGCCGTGGTTTCTACGGTTTAAGTCTCTCAATTTGGATGAAACACTGTTTTTGGCTTCAGCTGCAGGATGAAATCAAACTTATCCGTGATATGCAATTTTAAACAACAAACCCTGTTCGACGAGGGATTAGTAGAAACCGCGCCTATGTCCACACTTGATGAACGAAGTCTGATCGTATGTACAGCTTTTCAAAAACGCTTGTCAGAATATTACGGGATTCTGCGCTTTGGTCAGTGTGGCTACTAAAAAACCTGCCAAGTGATATGATGGCTATCATGCTACCCATCATCCCCTGGTTTTCTATGAATCTAAACTCAAGTAAGAGCAACGAAAGGATGTAACCACAAAGGAAGAATCTTAATGATGGTAAATTGTCGTACAGCATGTCATTCTAGTATTTGACGGCATGACCTGTGTTACGAGTTGGAAATGTGTGAGAACTGCACGCTAAGAGCACCAGCAGTCACTGCTAAGATGGCTCTCTGGTATCAACGTATAGTGTATTAGAAGGAACTGTGGGTGGCTATTGGCCATTGGCCGCGAAAACTGCATTGGTGATCATCCGTTTTAGAAATAGACCATTCAATCGGAAGACTGGGAGATTCCTGGAGGGTTGTGAGCAAATTCACAGCGTAAAAACTGTTTATTCAGGAACGATTCACCTCCTTAGGATGCTGAAAGATCATCTGAGCAAATATTAATGATGGTCGTGAACTCTCGAGGAGTTTTCAGCAACCTAGTTAGCAGTGTATTAAGTTTATACATGTATCACGATACTTCGAATATCATACCAACGGAAACACGAGGTGGCCCGATGCAGCACATTCAGTTTCTTTATAACATGACAAACGAGAAATTCAGCTGAATTCCAAGTTAGCCCGACGTCAAACAACAAACTGTTATGCAAATGGGTGTATTGGTCTAGGTCTGTTCAACTGAGGTTCAAATAAGGCATAAGGTTAACGGAAACTCAAGGACTGCGCCAACCTGACGAGCCCCAAGAAAGGCGAAACCGCTCGTGGGATTTCCAGGATATTTTAGCGACCTTATGAGTATTCCATTATTATAAGTGTGTTACATTCTTCCAGATTTATTGTGCCACCCAACCCATTATGGGCTCGGGTAGTCTGATGCATAAAACTGTCAATTTCCCTGTGTATAGTTACATATAACTGCAGGATAATTTTCTGAACGTTCCATGCCTGTTGTTTCGTCAGCGAAAAACGTGGGCAGCAGGTTTTAAATACTATGCTATAGTAGTGGAAAACATACTACCGTCAAAACTACATCTTGTTTGCGATTCACCCAACAAACTTGCTGCGTTGGTGGACTGTGGCTCCCAGACTGGTTACTTACGTGACACCCCAGTTTAAACTCCTGAGTACTTTTTACCTCAGAAGTGTGCTCTTTTCGGGAAAGGCAGATTCAGACAAATCAGCGAAGATTCAACAAAGGTTCAAAGGTTCAGCAAGGGTTCAATTCACCCATTAGCACCAAGTTACTTTGCAACTGGATGCTTATAGCCATATATGTGCAATTCGGCTATGAGGGAGAACGTAAGATTGATGAAAAAGCGGGTGCGAGACCTATATGTTAGGCACCAAGAGGGATGAAACTGGTGGTGGGCTTTCGAAGAGATGTCAGCGACTTCATGAGTAGTGGGAGGAAATACTTCGATACCTTTAATGTCACTTCATCCGAAATATATGACGTCTTTTATGAAGCATGTTTGACTTAGGAATACTCTTCAGTTGAATTTTAGTTCAGCCACCTCTTGACATCAGTTTCATGTGAAAATAATTTAGCATTCCCGAAATTTTGAACACCTTAAAAATAAAAATAAACGAAAAACCCTAATTTGGGGGGAGATGATCCATTGGGTCAGAAAACGAGTGGAATCGATCAAACCTGTGAGTAGACCTCAGTCTGGTTGGAACTGACGATCGATAGGTAAGGCTGGTTAAAAATGGTATCAGTTCGGTGAATCACGTGAGGCGGAGAAGTAGCCGTCCGGACAAGTGACGTTCAACATATGCACAAGGCATTTCTGCAGCAACGCTTAGGCTTTAAACCACGGATGATTCTCACTTCTGTGCTAGAAGTTTAATCCGACAATTAAGCTCATTTGCATACCATTCTAGGTTTCCTGGGAGACTCACCTGAATACCAAGATGAATGCTCTCGAATGAATGCGCTGCACCACGTTGCCCCATGTTTCAGTTGGTACGTTATTCGAGATGTCGCATTATGGTTTCATAAAGGACAGTACTCACGAGGTTACTGAAAACTGTCCGACTACCCACAACCAGTTTCCTCTTTCTTAAGACCCATCAGGCGGGTGCATTCCAGGAGTTCCCGTCAGTTTTATGTTCTACTTGAACATCATAAATGAGAGATTCAGCCTGATTCCAGGCCAGCATTCGTCAAAACCGGGTGTGCACACAACTGCGTGTGCTTGTCGAATTTCGTGTAAATTGAGCTCAAGTGGAACATAAAAGAGACGGAAATTCTGGGTCTGTGTCTGCCTGGTGAGCGACAGGAACGGGGAAATAGGTCGTGGGCTATCAAACAATTTTCAGCAACGTTCATAAGAAAGCTTCGGTCTTATGAATTCTGACACTAAACTGTACTTGAAAGGTTAGCCTAAGAGAGGGTACATTGCCATGAGAATGGTTAGAACGGAACCTTTTGCGGTACCTTTGCTTTTCTGCCAAGCGGAACGTATGCGGTCAGAAATGCGCGTTAGCAATCGTCTTGTCTTTTGACCTATTTGAATGTAGATAAATTCATAAGCACACACTGAAGTGGTCTGACGAGGAAATTTGTTTTTTTGCTCTGGTTCGTGAAGACTATATGTAGACCTAAGACAAAATGTTCTGGCAAATATTTCTTGTGGTCTTCTTGTGGTCTTTGAAAAGAAGATGGAGGTAGAACAGTTTTGGTTTGGCTTTCTGCCTAGGTTTGCTCCGGTATGAGATATTTCGCCAGAAATCTTTCTGGAGGTGCAAATATCTGAAGAGGTCCCATTCCTCAGTCAACATGTTCACGGAGCACATTTTTGCTGCTCTATCCTACACATGTTTGGGTAATAAAGCTGCGAAAGTGTGTGTACTAACCTGTTCTCATCGATTTCCGATACACACGATGTTGTACCGACTCGTGTTCTTGCCAGTAATACCTCCAGAAAAAGCAACTAATATTCCTACTCAAATTCACATGTGAAGGGCGTATCTGGATGGTTCCCATTCCAAAATACTTGGAACGTCCGGCAGAGCCAGCAGAAGCATCGTATACTATCAACGTTTCATCGACACATCTTCCACGGTGGACGAGGGATGCTGCTGTATTGGTCAGTGTTGATTTCTCAAGTTTGAACACGCATAAACCTGCAAGCACGGGGACTAATGGCTAGCTATAGAGGAGAATGTCGGTAGTTCAGGTAGCGTAGATGGTCGTTGGCTTGTTCGCTGAACTGGGCAATTTGGTTGCAAACGTTTCATCACCAATCGAGGTGACATCATCAGTGCGTAGTTGTGCGTAGTGGTGGGTTAGTGGTGGTTAGTGGTTAGCACAACCCCTAACCCACCGCTACGCAAAACTACGCACTGATGATGTCGCCTCGATTAGTGATGAAACGTTCGCAACCAAATTGCCCAGCTCAGCAAACAAGCCAACGACCAACTAATGGCTATTCCATCCAGTTCTTTGTAAGATCGTCCGCTTAATAGGATGTACACGTAGATTGGACAAAGACGGAATCAGTTCGCTCAGTCCTACTGTCATTAAGGACTTCATCTACGTCAATCACATACGTATTGTACAGTCATCAAAAGTAGTGCAACTTCGAGAGACAGCGTACCTCTGTTGACATATTTCTTTCTTTCACATGAAATGAAATATGAGCGGAAAGTTCGACACCTCGAATGACAACCCAGGAACACACCTTGGTTGTGTCGGTCGACCGGCCCGCCCGTCAGGAATTCCTAGTCAGGTAGCACCACGGATGATGGAAACTATTTTGTCTTAGTTGTTGATGATCGCGGGATTTGTTGAATACACACTCACAATACTTTCGTTTGAACAATCGTTCTATTGCCCATTCTGATGAGTTCACATCAAAGTCGGAAAGCAGTGGACTCGAGTTTCACTCTGATTAGAGCTCATCAACAGTGCATATCTTTGGTCGTGTCGGAGTTTGGACTCCGCAAATCTGACATGTGAGGCAAGGGTGTTACCATTAGCCTACCAACGCACCCTTGACGCATCTGATATTTTACGTCTGAACGGGTGAACATGTTCGCTCACATCACTCAAGCGCAAGCGTGTTCACGCGTTCAGATGTTCAGACGCGTCAAGGGTGCTCTGTCGGGGTATGGGTCTCATGCCCATTGCTTTGTCAGTGTGCTAAGAAAAACACGAATTTACACACTTCAGTTTCTTGGAAAGTGCTTGGAACAGATTAAGTAGTCCTTGTTTTAGACAGGTTTGGTGAACTGTCTGTGCATTTATCGCTGGGCAACGCTTTATCAGGCGAAGTGAAAAAAGTTACTAGGTTGGCCGAGCTTTAAGGCAGCCGGAGAGATTTCTTACGACTTGGACAGTGCCAGATGTCAGTCCGAAGTTCTCGTCTAACACTGAATTTCCGCGCAGAAAGAGACAAAACATTTCGCGATGACGCCATTTGCCAAATCGCCTCACAGCGTGAACACCAACAGGGCGAACTGCGTCAGATGCGCTGTGGCACAAAAGTACCACTGATCGTAAACTAAGCCGGTGTTACCAGGAAACCCGAACCACCCGTTTTCAGCTGACTATGTTGGACGACGTCTCACTTGAAACTACTTTCTTAAGCCTGCTTTTTCGGAGGACCCATTACATTTTGTCTAGATAGCGAACTATGGTCAGTGACATTCACCCTTAGGGTGGAATTGGACATACTCGACTGCAGTAGGAATTCGATAGAATGAAAAATCTAAATACTCATAATCTGTGTTCAACATGACAAAAGATTGGGACTCACAAAATTCTTTCGTCCCTTCAAAGTAACATAAGGGCGAAGGGTGCGTTGGACAAATTGTTTACCTGTGTTAAACAAATGTGCCTTATAACGAAGATGAATGTTGCACTTTGACCCCAGTGGCGGATGATCCAGGTCAGCAATCAGCTGTCCATTTTTCGCGAACAATGATCAAGTTTCAAAGTTTGAACTATTGTACTCGGTACACACGAGAGACCCCATGAGGTCACTTATGTTGGTCCCTACTTCAAGGCACTGATCAGTAGTAAAACACGGCGCTCAAAGCTAAGCCAGAATAAAACGAGTCTATAGAAACTTTTTTTCTAACCATTTTAGGGATTTTGCCAACAGTTTGATGCATTGTTTACATTCCACCAAGAAGGTAGAAATCAGTGAATAACGCGCGAATGGACTGACCGGAAGACCGGGCATCTAGACTACTCATATCCAGACACGAGCAGTTATTCAACGTCCGTGCTTTCTCCTGGTGTCATGACAACTATGCACCGAAAAGGTGTTAAAGCTGAATGATGTTTTTGCTTCTCCTCAAGTCGGACAACTCACCATCCTCATCTTGACAACCAAGCCTTTGCTCCACTGTTCACTGACTTCTATTTTTTAAGTAAAAGCCTTACCCAACGATGGCTTGCAATGATCCGGTACGTAACCTTTTCCCTCCGACTCTTTTTCGAGCACTGACAGTCAACTTAAAAAATCATCTCATTGTCACAGTGCATGAACTGCCTGCGGTCGCAGTGTCATTACGGGTCATTACGGATCATTACGGGTTCTGGATTAGTGGAAGTTAGTCTATGTCGATCTATTTATTGTGATTCCTCAAATTCACCGATGAAACTTTAAAAAACTGCAACATGACTACTACTTTTGCTCGAGGGCCTTCCGCCAGGTATTTCTGTTGGCACGCAGACTTTACATTTTGAGAAAGGGGAGACCCTTCTGGGTCTCTCAAGTAGACGGCTCTTCAGAACAGACAACTTTTTGTTCAACGTATTGGAAAACTGCAAATAGCCGAGGAATTTTTCTCGGTAAACATAAAGTACTGGATTTTTAGTACTGCGAGGAGATTTTGTGGAAATTTCCAATGGAGCTTTCGTCCTGCAATCAAAGCTACTGCAAAGTCTCTATGTCGATCTATTTATTGTGATGTCTCATCCTTATTGGGAATCATCGGCAGTGTGCATCTCACCCAACTCCACGGAGGTTCGAATCCGCAGCCTCCCGGCTGCTAGTGGACTGAAAACTTAACCGTTCAACCACGAGTGCCCGATTACCAGTGCGCCCAGTATTCGAAACACCTATCTGATTAGTCGCTACTCAAACAGAAGGGAATCAGCACTCGACCACGTGATGTGGGTTGCATGATTGAAGGATGAGGGGCGCCTTATAGCGAGTTAATCACACTGCCGATCGGCCGCTCAGACTGAATGGTCACAAAGTCAAACTGCTCGCAGCTGAACAATTGCACGGTCTAAACTCCCTGGAGTTTCGTGAGATGCGAACTTCCTATGACTCCCAACAAGAATGAAAGAGCTGTGCACTAAATCTTTGCGTCATGACTTCGCATTCAGGGTGACATCTTCATTATAAATCGCTGGACTTATAGTCGTACTGAAACCCTTATCAGTGGTGCCAGATGGGTAAAATCAATAGATAATAATTTAAATTTCAACATCAACCTAAAGTCGGTCTACTTACTAATATTCAGTAATAAAGCTTCAATATGAGACGGATTATTCACGTGCATAAAAATGTACGTTTCTATTAACCACCGTATATTTCATTATTACGTTCAGTGGCTCTCCACAGGATAACGTGCCTTCAGTAAGAAGAACAGCCCTTCCAGGAAATTTTTCAGTGAATGGCGCTGAATAAATGTCACATTAATTGGGATTAGAAAGAGAGAGCTTTTCATGCTATTAGAGGGGGTATGTTAAATCTGGTTGCAAGCGATCGATTGCCTCAGGCGATCATAGTCTAACAGCAACGTTATTCACATAATATGGTTCGCATCCCGTTTATATTGTATATGATGTATATCGCTGAGGCCATTTCAATGACCTTGGTGATCACGTGCACCTACTGTGAGGGTAGCAAACATGCCGATATGCCGACCTTGGTGATCACGTGCACCTACTGTGAGGGTAGCAAACATGCGGAGACGATATGCCGCATTTTCTAGGTTACTGAACCATTATGAGACATATAGAATTCTTCAGGATTTGTGAAGGGGTTGGTGAATGGATAGATGACAAAATGGTTTGGTTAATGTTAGGTGAAAGAGTAAAAAGAGTTGTCAAACTAAATATTCATCGGATTTTTCTCATACTGATGCGACTGCAAAGCGAGAATCAGACAAGAAATAACCTCGGGTGCAACCAATTATCTTTGCCCCCCTCTGCGAAAACTATTAGAAGAGACTAAAAAAGACAGTTTGTCCTGAGGTTAGTCCCTATATAGAGAAGATACACTTGTCTCTTAGTTTTTCTAATTCTATCGTACAGTTTGTATAAAGATACAACATGTATGGTCCCGTTAGGTATTCTGGAACAAGCATAAATAGAGTAGCAACACCTGTAGGGTATCCGATTTGAGATAACCTCAAAACTACCCGATAAACTCGATGGCATCAATACCAACAACAATAACGGCCAAGAAACTGGATACCGGCGACGATTTGGTTAGAAACTCTGCTATTGGAAAAGTTAGGTAGAAGGTGGTAAAATTGAGCAAATGACATCAGTCTTCCCAGGTGAAGAAGTTTCAGAAAAGTCCTTTTTGAAAGGACTTGGTACAACTGAATACAAGAAGATATTTATAGATACCCTCTGCATTTGGGCATATCTCAGAGCAAACTGCCTTCCTCATATGACTGGACAACATATTTTTTCTTGGGTTCACGTGCATATCAACCTCGTTCGAGCAGCTGTCTGCTGTATGGTGAGCCCACACCAAAGGAAGAAGCGCTGATCTCACGTTTCCTCTTGCTAGAGCGCATCGGCAGTGTTATATTTTTGAACGTCCCGGGATTTGAACCGTGTACAACTGGCATGCGAGGTGAGCTTGTCGCCACTAGTCCACCAGCACACTCTGGGTGCATCCGAATAACCAAGTCAGAACAGGCGAACAGGTTTACACTTGAGAGGTACGGTTGGTTTACCGGACGCCCGGAACAACGACCCAGTAACTGTCCTGGGTTTTTTTCGATTGATCGATCCACACGTAAGGACTCCCAAGTCAGAGAGCGCCACGGACATTTGAAGCTTGATAGACGATTATTGATTAGATTTAGGTGGTCGCATGATTCATATAATTCACATCCGGAGTTCAAACAGAACCTCACGACAATGGATACGCACTACTGATGAGTTCAAGTGAGAGCGAAACTCAAGTGCAGTGCTTACAATCCCTTGGTTTGGACTCACCTGAATAATTGCTCTGAGACAGGAATAGATTGTCTAAACGAGGGTGATGTAACCTGCTGAAACGAATTCTGAACCCACTAAAATCGTCATAAGCTTAGGCGTGACTAGCACAGTAAACATGGATCAGGGTGAACGAATTCTAAACATCCTCGCATATCAATGCTTATCGGGGCAGTGTTCACACATACATCAAACCAGTCGAAAGTAAACTGAATCACCGTGGTATGCCTGCCAACAAGGACGGGTTAGGCATGCCAAAGTTTCATATGCTGCCACAACTTCCAATGTTCTGGAGCTAGCCTGATTCGCTGTGGCGCGATCGCAGTTGTACACTCAATGGTAGCTTATGTTGTCGATCTGGAAGCCACAAACACACGTTATGTGCTGAGTTAACTACTTACTAACCGTGGCATATTTCACAAAACAGAGTTAACTGCTAGTCCATGTGTCTCCACTACTACACTAGCAGGTTAGGGATAATGAAAGTGATTCACCATGTCTTGGCTGCACAGAAAAAGGTGATCGATTTTTTCAACATCACGTTCTACCACTGGGTTCTGCGATGCAAACCGAGAATAAGTGACAAGTTGATAGATCGCTTATCTTGTGAAGTCATCTGCATCACAGGAATGTCGCGACTCAAAATTTCCTGGGCTCCATCGACTTCCTTCAGCAGGCAGTGCGGTAAACAACCGACGGTCCAATTCCGCCGTTAAGATGGTCAATAGCTTCGACTGTATTTTTCTTTCAAACAGGTGCTCGTAATCCGTAGACAGTCAACCACTGAAGGGACCCAGTTTGGGGTTGATCAGGAGTGAAGAGAAGAGAAGAGAGAAGTCTTAGAAGCCAATCAACAACTTGGACGGCCATTTGAATGAGCGTAAACCTCTCTGTGAAAGAAATGCCAAAACTGCAGAACCGGTGGAGTCTGTACTAATCGATATCCACTTATAACAGAACCTCGAATAACCAACGAGTGCCTTCGCCAGAGAATCTGAAGCAGTCCATCTATTGAAACCATCTACCTTAAACCGCACTGAAACTATCAATCGATGATCCATCTGCTCTATACGTTGTATACATTTTTTGAGCATTTCTTTTCACAGATGTGGTCATTAGACACGCTTTATGGACCGAAGAAAGATTGGACCAGTCTGTCCAATACGGCGGTTGTCAGCTGTTTCCATGGTGAACAGGCCTGGTACTTCCGATGATATTAATTAAACTAAGAGTTCCGTGGAGGTGTCATCCTGTAAGTGAGGTCAATCTATTCTGAAGAGCCGAGAAGCATTGTACAGCTGTTTCATCCTGTTTGGGAATCATCAGCAGTGCGCATGTCAAGAAACTCCGGTGAGTCGCGAACCCGCGACCTCCCGGCCAGTAGTTTGAATACTTAACCGTTCGGCCACGAGTGGCTGATCAGTAGTGTGATTAACTCGCACTTAGACAGGATATAGCGTCGCTCATCTTTCACTCACGGGATCCACATCACGCTGTCACACGTGTGGGATGACTCTTCGAGCAACGACTTCTCAGATGAAAGTTTTACTTATTGAGTGAAGTTACTGTTCCAATAAGTTACTTATAAATTGTTGGTAGTGTGAGCGCTCTGCTGCTCATTCCCAATAAGGAAGAAACAGCTGTACATTGCTTCTAGGTTTTTCAGCATAGATTAGCTTCACTTACAGGACGAATTCTCCATAGGAACCCGAATCTCTTCACATTACCAATAAACTAAATGTCATTGATTAAAGATGATTTTGACGGATCTAAAAAATACAGACAACCAGTGGAATTTTTCCAGCTGAATTATGAGTCATACAAGACGGTCAATCATAAATCCTTTAAAAGTCACACAGGGAAGTGAACTTAATAAAATGAGGCCGAAGAAGAATAAAGACGGACCAATCGCATCACACGATAGAGCTCTACAGATTTTAAAACCGCTAAACTGACAAGTTCGTCTGCCTCGAAAGTATTTTAGAATAAATTGAACCACTTAACAAGTGAGGCTGTTCTACGTATTATTTTATTCGGCTATGAGTAACAATTGAAGTGAAGTATGTGGGCAGAAGTACTTACTCATTGCTTATCTTTGTTACGTTCAGTTGCTGAAAACTAGACAGCTCAGTCGTTAATGAGCAATCTGTAGTCAGCAATTTAGATAGGGCAAAGCGTCACCAAACCCGAGGTACTCGCACGTGACCTAGTTTTGACTAGCTCTTTCGAATAGTGAAATGTCTTCTAAGCAGATTATCCTCACCTCGTAGCTAGTGAGGGGAGTGCTTGGTTTTTAATGGCAAGTCAATCTATCCCATACTGAACTGTCCAGAAGCATTGTTGTTCGGACTCGGAAGAAGCGCGCTGGAGAGATACAAACCTCCAGCCTTTCAGTTAATGGCCGGACACCATACCACTCCACCATGCTCGAAATCAAAAGCTACCTGAAGGAATTTCGCATGTCAGGATTATCTTGGGTAAAATTCTTTCGGCGTGGTGGCAGTTTATGGTTGCAATGTCGACTGCATTGGCATGGTGGACAAGTGCCATATCAGGACTGTTTATTTTTCGCACGGGCTCTACAAGTGCACAGTAGTCCTAGGAGTGTACCGTGTGTGTGTGTGTGTGTGTGTGTGAATGTATACTCCCTATTTTGAGTGAATAACTTCGGATTGTGCCTTGGTAGCAGGTTAAATTTACATCTGGAGCTGCCTTATGTTGAGTGACTAATGTTGCACTTTCAAATCATTTTCCTCGCTTCAACCGACTTCTCAGCTCACGCAAATGTGTGAAGTACCACGACTGTAAGTCAAGCGCGAACAGATCGACAAGTAACGATCATTTCACCTACAAGAAGGATTTTTCACGGTAAAACACACCCATGTTTTAGAGTGTCTTTTCCGTGTAGCCGAACCTTTGGGGGGTTAACCTGAGAGAGAAAAATCAATTTCCATACCGTGTAGATCTTTGAGAGCAATTACCGTGAAGTATATGAGCCTAAAAGTTGACTCCCGATATGTCAGGATCATCCTATCGGAAGCTTACAACATGTAACTAGAGGATGTTTCCCAAGGAGTGTAACCTTGGGGGTCCTGCCACTCCACTCGTTTATTTAAAATGGCGTCCCCGTCAGCCATCACGTTGGGTACAAAACCCCGCAAGAGAGTCTCTCAAGATGAGCCAAACATTACGGTCCCTCGTAGATACCAACTGAGACATGAATGTCCCAACTATAACAGTGTGCATACTCCACACAGAAATATAAGTCATGTTGTACATTTAAAGGCAAAATGTCCGGAGAGTCGCGCATTAATATCACTCAGAATAAGTAATTCCTTGTTCTGATTACAGCACCACACAGTACAAATTATGAGGTACCAAATACAACTTATCCACATCCGTTTCTAATAACAAAGTGGGCTACAATGCAATAAGCGACAAGGTTTTCAAATTTAAACATATATTGTATCCGTGCTAATCGTTACCACACAATTTACGATGTTTCAACCATTCCAGTTCATCCTGGATGTTTGTTCTCTTTGTTTCACCCTTGGGTCCTCCTTTTCCATTACGATCCACAAGGCTGGTTTCTTTTGTATGTATAGAGTTGTGTGAACTAAGTTCCCAGAGTTGAGCAACGCCAAAGTTTTCATTTAAACAGACAGAAATTAAATAGGCTAGGTTATTTGTTCTCCGCCGGTTCCATCCATTCCGTATTCTTCTTCCACTGTGAATCGATTTTCCAAGGCGCCGACGCATGTTTACGCAAATAAAATACTGCCAAACTTTGTTTGCCCTAACTTTTGGTTTTGGCTGCAGGTAATTTTGTGGGAACAAGACCACTGCCCAAAGGAAATTCGATGGAGGAAATTTTCTCTGATCCGATTTGTCCACCCTGTCCAGATCGACGCTAAGTTGTGATTGGTCAATCCAACGCATCGTGAGATAGCGCTCTCCTATTGGTCAATTGTAATTGTGTACCTCACCGCCGGTTTTTCTGAACAACGCAGCACACTGATCCACTGTTTTGCGGTGAATCTGCATGTGCTGTTCAGTGGAGGAATGTTAAATTCATTCTTTTAAAACGCTTGTGCCACTAGATATATTATGATTTAACTATCAGACTGGATTCATACCCAACTATTATCACTCGTTCAGCTCACCAACATGATTGCTGCTGACGGACACTACGTTGATGGATCGTGGTTGCTCACAGTTCACATTGACGATTTGGGAATAGATCGACAAGTTCGAGTACAAGGGGACTGGTCTGTGGGGGAGGTGTTAGCCAAACTAACGGAGGGTCTCCCACCACCCACCTTCAAACCGGCAAAACCGACAGAAATTAACCTTCGTTCGGGCACACCGCGCATCGGTTGGGCAGAACATTGTTTATGGTGGCCAGCCAAACACCGGTGGCTGTTGCACGGCCGTGTGAGTCTAAACCAGTATGGACTTCAGGCAGATGCTAGACTACGTCTTGTCCCCATTTACGGAAGACTAAATGTCCAACTGCCAGATTTACAACTGCGTGAATTTGTGGATGTGAATTACGCGGAACCAGTATTCCGCATTACTGTTTCTATATGCCGCCACCTGAATATCCGCCATCCAGAAGAACTCTCCCTAGCCCATCCGATAAGCCAGTCTGATTTGAAACAATCTCGATTTTTCGTCAATGTAGTTGATAGACGATATCACTCACAGGCCGCGGTTAAGCGCAGCGCGTTCCAACGTAGTGCAACAATCGCTGGAGTTCGTACTCAGTCCAAAAACTCGCTGACATCAGACAGTCTAAAGCAAGCTCAAAATGGCGGAAACCCAAATAATACCGGAGACGGTTTGCCAAACGGCACAGCTCGTAAAACATTAGCTGCATCGGATAATTTGTTCGGACCCCCAAAGATACGGGATTCACGAGTCCGTAATATCACTAACTGGTCTCAGCCACTGAAAAATGCAATACCCAGCATAAACAATGTGAATTTCGCACCTGGATCAATACATACACTCGCCTTTGAATTTCGTGCATTGGAAGACCCATCCTTGGCCTTTAGCCCAGTAGTGGGTGTGGAGGAGGCATTTTGTAACGGGTCAATAGTACACCCACAGAATTTCCTCCAACGATTACGCTTGAACAGTACATGGTTGGATTCATCCAAATCTCTCATGGAACAAGGTATCGATATGAGACCTTGTACGGTTTATGAGATGGATGGTCCAGTGGGTCACGTGAATGGACAGAAGACCAGTTCCAATGACTCATCCAGGAAACCCATTGTTCCCACTCTGGTGTTGCGATACAAATACGGCAGTTTCTATGACCTGAATGCCAAGTATGATATTGTTCGAATTAACCAACTATATGAACAAGCAAAATGGTCTGTGATATCTGAATTGATCGAGGCAACCGACGATGAGGCATGTCTCCTGGCTGCACTACAAGCTCATGTAAGTTACGTGAACAACTTGTACTGCAAGTGTCTCATTTAAATCACGCATATTTGCCTCCCTTTCCTGTAGGATAGCATAGCACACCTGCAGGAAAGATCATCGCCTCATCATGTGATTTCACGGTTCTTCTCCTTTTCTGTGGGATAATCACCTCAAAGTGCCCACCATATATGGTGTGTTTCGTAAGGTGAACTCTGCAGGCAGATGGTTACCAAGAGACCAACCATTATTGTCTTTTCTAGGACCATTTTAGAAGGATAAAACCTTACTATAACACCAGTATTTCAACTTGTATCGATTTTTTCTGCATTAGTAATAGTAGAAGTTGGATGAGGCAGTATAAATTCACACTCACTTTTCGTTATTCAAGGCTGAAGACAAGCCCCGAGGTCATTGGAAGCATCAGCTTTTCTCAGTAGCATACTGTTTTTAGCGAAATACACACATTTTCAAACTAATTTGGGTCTGCGAGAGACTCACCTGGAACCCAGCTGAATATCTCTTTTGTGATGTCCCCAGGCAACTGAATGTGCTGAACCAGGCCGCCTCATGCTTCAGTCGCTACGATATTCAAGACATCGCGATACACGTATATTGGTTGTGCACTAC
>NW_008751844.1:80084-88899 GCF_000715545.1 Opisthorchis viverrini
AAACCAAACCAGTCGTGGGCTGTCGGCGAATTTTGAGTGACTTCATGGTTAGTGCATTACGAGTATACCGTTTTGTTCAAAAGTGCACGTGTAGCACTGCGAGCATCCAGCTTAGAAGGAAACGCATCCCCTTCTATCCGACTTGTCTCATACTCATCAAATTTTAAATTTACACTGGTTTCCACTTGATTGACATTCACATAAAATTTACTGCCTCTGACTGCCATCATGTGGAGCCGTTCAAAATAGTGTGCTGAAAAATCAAATTACGCAGATAAAAATGTCGTAAAATCGTAATTCGTCTGCAGCATTCGTCCTTGAATGTCGTGGGCTTCTGTTCGCATTCCCAATGCAGTCAAACGCGAGGAGGAACAACGGTTCACTATAGTAATATCTACCAGTAAAATTAAACGGTATCAAGTAGGTGAGCCCGGTTTTGTTAACCGCTAGTCTAACTAGAATTTGGCATATGAACATCGAGCCTAACAGACTGTACTCTCCTTTTCGGCTTGGAAGCCTGCCCTCTTCTAGGTAACGTTCTTGTTTACCTAAGAGGATATAGAGGTCACCGACGCGTATGCAAAGTTACATCAGCAGGTCACGATAATTGTTTCCTTACAAGAAATATACCTCCAAACTTTCTGTCTGATCACCTATCGATTTGCGAGTATGCCTTTGCCGGAGTCTGAGTCGTACTGTTCCCACAATGTACGTGATTAAAAATTAATACATTCTTGGTTCATGCCGCTCCTCAAACGTTGTGACGCCTTGTCCGTTTTTTTGCTCATATTGCATTTGGAGACGGCTCAGTGGTTGGAGCATGGATTTACTGACTGGAAGGTCCACGGTTTGAACCCGACCTGAAGATGATGTTGATGATGATGACGATAAAGATACCTGGTCTAACACCTGGTTTGATGGTATTATCCTGCGTTAATGTGTTTCTACCCATTCCTGGCTTACCTAGTCTGTCTGGCCTTAGTTTGCGCCGTTTGCCCCACGGTTATTTTTACTCGGGCAGTTTATCCGTTTTTTTGGTCGGAGAACTACCAACGACTCAAGCTACCATCAGTCTAATTCGAACGGTCAGATCGACTAGTTCGATTTTTCATCTGATATGCAAAGGAACAAGTACATGCTTTCCGGTAAGAGCACATCGTCAGCGGTAGTGAAAAATGCTTTTATTGGTTGACAAGGCATCGATCCAGGTTGCTTGTACACTTTTTGGGTCAATGTTAGCTTTGGTTTAGTTAACAATAAGCAAACTGACAGCATGACTCTTCTGAATGCGCTTACCGCGATCAGGCCTGGCGGAAATTTTAAGTTAGCGCTGTGTAAAACAAGGTGATATGGGAATAGAAAGTTGTGCAAATAAGATGGGGAACTTAGTTTACTGACCTTTTTTAACTGCAGGTCCTGTTGTTTGCTTGAGTTTGAGTTGCCATGACGACGAGTTTAGGGCAATAACGATAGGTCGCATGATTACTTTACCTTCATTTCAGTGGAGAGTCAACTGCTCCAGGAATTAAACTGTGGTACCTGACTAAGTGGGCACTTTAAACCCTACTTTTCCTGATCCCAATGAGCAATGTTCTCTGCGATAATTCGTTTTATCATTCGCCTGAGGTTATTGTACATTGGGACAACTATCAAAACTATCAGATAACCACCGGGGCCAGTTTCTTTTTCGAACCCAGTCGTTGCAGGCACTTGGTAGATAATTCAATTTCCCCTCATTTGGGCAAACTTTCATCCTCATATTCTGCTCACTTACTCAGGTGAGATGAACTGCAGACACCTGGTGAGGAGTGCACTTTCCGCCAAATGAAGCAAACTCCACACTCATTCTACACATCCAGCCCAGCGATTGAAATTCTTCCCCCAAAGTTAGGGGATGCCATATGCAATCCACGAATCCAGTATATAGCTGGTGTTAAAGCTAGACGAGCTTCCCGCTAAACTGCAAGGATTTGCTGTTATTTTAGAGTGACTGGATCTTTCTTGAGCAGAAATGATCCACTGAGTGTTTCCAGTTAATCCCTTTCCTAAGGTTAACATGCACGGATGAGTCTGCCTTGAGCCGCAGTGCTACCTGGATATTTACGGATTAACTGACTAAATAACGATATTTTGGAGGGCATTAAGCGAACCAATCACGTCTCACAGGTCAATAATTCAGCTGAGTCTGGTGTGTCTCAGCAGAGCATTGCAACACGCCCGTCTCGCATCTCAGATTATCGGAGTTCAGTTCTCAAAACCATGGACCCAGTAAAAGTGGAACCCAAGCACAGTTTTCAGATTGGTCGTTGATCAGGTGCCTGATCTTAGCAACTGACTTGCAGACGTTTCGTTGCCATTTGAGGGCACATCACCAGTGCCTTCTTGGGTGGGTCAGCTGATAGCCTTGAGTCGCTTGTCAAGCTCAGTGAACAGATCAAACAACTGCCTGATCAACTGCCAATGAGCACACCCGAGCTACCAATATTCGAAAACAATTCATTCCAACAGTTCATTCAGTTTCTCCACGGCGTCTAATGGACTTTTGGAGGTTGCTTGGTGGGTGATAGCTGTATTTGAAATTCGGTCAGTTACCTACATTGATTAACAAAAATCACGTTGAGGGATTCAATGCTACAATGAGGCGACGTCATGAAGAGCTTATAACAGTTCCCTCCTTCACTTGCAACCGGGCGGTGTGTCTTGTTGGAAATTCGCGGTGTGTCTTGTTGGAAATTCGCGGTGTCCATCGACCGAGCCAAATAAGCCATAAGTAGATGACCTTGTCTGACATGCACTACTTGCAGTCAGTACCGCCTTTGTCCACTGTCCAGTGGTCGACGGGCTGGCATTCAGTATCAAAACAGTATGCAGGATAGTGATGAACGAGGATGTCTATTCGGAATTCGTACAGAGCCAGATGCACCTCCAGCACATCCAGGAAACAATTCTCGGAAAGCAAAGATAAAGCGCTCATCTTCCATCTCAGCAGATGTGAACTCCTCACCGTAACAGAAATGGAACAGAAAGGGAGGATAGTAACTAGGTAAAGGGGGAAGATCGGGATATGAAGGTTCTATTACTATGCAAGATAATGCAACGAATCCTTTCAACCAAAACTCCTTGGTCCGTGTCTCAGAGTGAGTGAATAAAACTCCTGGTTTAGCTTCATGTGAACTGAACCTCCACGCGCATGATTCTCTAGTCTCCAGAAGCGCAATGGCGATGACATCATTTGTGAATTGTGAGTCGCGCTCTTCGCCACCTTGAGAAGACTGCATCTGCAAGGAAATGCTGTTCTAATCATACGGAATTGGCGAGGTGTTCATCATCGTTCTTATCACCATCACCATCATCATCATCATCACTATCATCATCATCATCGTCATCATCATCATCATCATCATCATCATCACCAACAGATGGAGCAGCATTAGTGTTGGCATAGATGCTTCACTGGCGTCCAACCAGAAAGTTCATTTAATTACAGTGAAAGCCTCAAAGTACACCGGAAAACCATTTTGTCCTCTACAGTTTCACTAAAAAAATAGGGCTTTCGGGTCCATCATGCTTCTGGACAATTAGTTTCACGTGGCGTGGGATGATCCGTTGGTTTGGGCTGTGTTTGTGGCCAGAAGCAATCTGTCATCGGGCCTCCAGATAAGCTCCTATGCTTTCTAGCTGTTATTTGCGGGGATTCACTCAGACTGTCTGACACCATTTGTACTTTCCTACTAATCTCCCATGCGGGTCATCACGATTAGGCCAAAACTTTAAAAGTAGCCTGAAGAAAGCAACAAAGTTCCAGAGAACTTTTATTGCGTATTTGCTCTATTTAAGTAGGTTTGTTTCATTTGTTTGTTGATATTCGCTCGAAAGCATAGTCAAATTAGCTGGTCGCCTCTCAAATAAAGTAGATCTTCTGACAGGTTACAACTTCATTCCTTCCTTGAATCAGCGCGCAGTTACCTTCCCTTTTGCAACCTTGAAAATGAGTAGGAGAATCGTTTGGGGACGTATTCAAAACAAATAGCGAGAGTGTCCTCATATGAAGATACTTTCATTCCCCACGAGTGACCATTCTGAGCTAAAGTCATGTCTCAAATATAGTACCGAATTGGAATTTCGTTTACTATCCCAAAGTAGCCCGATCCACAGGCCTCTCCCTTCAAAATGAGACCCTGTAGCAACCTAAATCAGCCCGACTTTGGTACATGGTTTATTGCTGGAAAACGTTACTAAACCGAAATTGAGGTTTGAGTGATTCTTTCGGCTTCCGCTTACCTGTTATCCCACAGTTTTAAAATTTTTCACCAGAAAATTTCCCCTAGAACTGACCGCCAATCTGTGAGTTGTTGTTCATGGAAGGCGTTTGAAAGTATGTCTGTCTGCTTCCGGCTACTTTCGTTCTTTAATCCAGTCTCGCTCAAACATTCTACTCCTATCTCCGACAGAAAGTGTCACTCATAAGAGCTGAAATTACCCAATTCCTGTCTTTACAACTCACCTCGTATTCGTATTCACACTCGCATGAAGGTGATATTGGGGTAATGGATTGGTTGAAATTATTTCTCAACAGTTTGTATGCCCGTTTCGAAACCCTGCTCTGCACTGAGCCAATAATCAGGGGTTTGTCGCTTCAACCATTCCCTTCGGTCAGAGGAGTGCTTTCCCTCTGCAAGATGACGTAAACAAGTACATTCGCAGGCGACTCGCCTGAATCCCAGATAAATCTCTTGTTTAGAAGCAGGTTCGTTCACCGAGCTCTTTCTTCAAGCTTTCGTTAACTTCCTATACGTGAGAGTACGTCTTTGTTACACCCTTCTCAGCGTAGATAAGCTGTTTTTCTACATCCAGCAGTGTGAAGTTATACAGATCACAAATGTTTCGCCACCAACCGAGGTGATATTGTCGACGACGATGATAGCCCTCTTGATGCCGATCCGTTTGCATTCCAACTGAAAAACTGGGAGAACAGAATAAAGACCGAGAAAAACACCCTACCTACCTACAACATCGCCAGGAGCATGACAAGGTCGCGGTAGTGGCCTGTTACCTCCCTTGATATGCACCACAGGTCGACGAGTTTGACTCTGTCGTCCCCCGATACATTTAAACGCGGAGATTCCATAGATCCGCTCTTTTTGAGAGACTCGGCAACCGACTGAGTCACTGAGACCCAGATTTTTGGATCATTGTCTCCATAGATAACTTGGGAGACGGAGTGTGGTGATTGTCTGTTGCAAGCGAGGAAAATGGGTAGACACAGTGAAGAGTTCTTTCACCTACTCTTGATATCAATGTCTCGATTTGCTGGTATTCTACTGTTCGGTCGGCGGGATAGTAGACACAAGTATTCAAACATTGTCTTTATGTGACCATTAGCTACATGTGATGACTTAAAACTTACTCACAGCGGGTAATGCCAGTCCAGACTGAACAAGTACTGTCACTTTCACTTTGTGACTCTGTTCATCCAGCAGTCGTTCTTTTTGACAAACATTTCATGTGAATGCCCCTCCTATTGAATCTATTCTGCTGATATGAAAAGAAATTTTGGCGTAAAAATGCACGGGAAGCTCATAGGGTGCCACGGCAGAAGATCTCGCCATTCTCCTAATCCGATCCTTCCACGTGTGAGCAGTTTTCCCCTTTTTCGACATCTTTATATTGTTAAACTTACTTTTTTTGACAACGCATGCATAAGAGAGGTGTACCTGAAAGACCAAAAACTTCCCAAGACTTTTCATCGATTTTACACTGACCATGTCAAGGAAAATGCTGCAATATCTTGAATATACCTCCAGCTGCAGACAAAACGGTCTTCCCCTAGCTCCACGGGTGTTCCATCACAGACATTGAGATATTGCTCTCTCTGAGGTTTGAATAACCTGAATAACTCCGCCGCACGGTTTGACATGCGTTCCACACCACCAAAGTGCGGAGTGCTGCTACAAGGCTGATTGAGATCAAATTCAGACATGCAGACAAGCCAGTTGACATGGGAGATAAATTTGTTTATCTGGACCGTGGACTGGCTGGAGATGAGATTTCTTCTCGAATCGGAGAGGCCAAGGCAGCTTTAGCCAACGCCCGACATCTATGGCGCCTACTTGACGTCAGTTTGCCGATCAAGAGCAGACACGTAATCTGCATACCAGAGGACTGTCTTCATCGCACAGTTCCTTTCGCCAAACACTGTACCGAGTGAGAGGGACGAAGAGATAGACAACATATGATCTGGCAACAAAGTACACAAACAATAATCAATAAATTGAGTCAGGTTGATGACTGCCGTCTATGTAGATGAGGTCCCCGGGACACAACTCACCAGTGCTTAATGACACTGGCAGACATTGCAGTTGGTGACACTCGTGCACCAAAGGCATCATTTTCAACATGTAACTACCCAGTTCCAGAACTAAATAAACGTACAATCGCTTCCAATGCTCGGCTGCGTCTTCCACGGTATCTCAGTGTCCAATGATCGAAATTACAGCAGCTGGAACCTATAAAAACCATGATACCTCGTTTACAGCTGATATACTGAATTGAAACTCGGACACCTTAGTTCATGAGTACTAGAGAATGAGGGACTCAGCTGAGTCTTCCATCAAAACGAACTTATTTGGCAAATGAACAGTCTGCTTGAGTGACATACCTACTTGTTTTTATCCAGGTATTATGAGTACCGTTCAAGCCAGTCGATCGAATCACACGATGGGAATGATGTGTACACGCTTTTCTCCCGAACACTGACGCTTGTGTAAGACGCAATAAAGACTAACTTAGAGCAGCAAATGTGTACCACTTGAAACTTTTTCTGATCAGGCATGGACGCCTACACGAACTGATGTTGGCAATTCTCGGTTTATCACGTGTCATATGGCACAGCTACGTATAAGGTCTTTAGGTTGTCATCTCAACAGGCCTCTGATCGCTTCCTGCATAAAAGCTTGTTTATATTACGGGTATTACACGAACCACACGGACTGTCCAGATGAGCCCACAAATAAACAAAGAGAGTGAGACGTTATCCACGTCGGAAATGAGCGGTTTATTAGCGACATTGTGGTTAGCTATGAGTGGCGTTCACTTTGAAGGTAACTTTCTTTAGTTCGGAGGTCAATATACATTCTTACCGAACACCTTTGGGAAAATTTTGGTGTAGGTAGCAAATCACAACGACCATTGCAATGCACATCGCTCAACAAAGAGACCATCTTTTTCAAGCCAAGTTGCAGATAGGCCAGTGTTCTTGAGTGGTCTGTAGTTTGAACGAAAGGAATTCAGTTTACTGTGCAGTGAACTTATCAAGACCACATTTGCTAAAACCCGGTCTATTCAAAGAATGAAAATATTTGCCAGTCCCAACTACTCGTTCGGCACGGAGATTAACTAAACTCAAGAAACAAAACATCCTTCTTGGTCCGTTTTTGAGGAGGAAAATACATTATCTATAGTTCCTTGCCAGGCATGGCACAGTTGCGCCCTCAATGACGCTCGTGCATTCAAGCTATTGCCTTTGATTCCTATCTCTCTTCTCTTTCCCCCCACTTAATATTCCATTGGCAGTCCTGTATTTACGAAGCAATTTATCAGCTCCCACCTCCAATGCGCAACTACCTACCCCACCTCCCCAAATCATCGGTGAACAAAACTGTGGCAGCCATAACCACTGCACGACAATTACGTGGTTCTTCCAGCTGATCAGAGTTCTTGCATTATATCACGTGTCCTCCTACTAAAAAGCCTCAAATCCCCTGGTCGTCTACAGTGACCTCTGGTTGCCACGTTACACAGTAGACATTCCTCTTAGAATCGAACGCCATCCTATCTGCTATGCATGTGGTTGCTCTGGCAGATCGTGGATGCTACTCTCAACTCAAACATAAGAGTACTCGAGGATTTAAAGTCAGCTATCTTACTTCGAGACAAACCCAATGTAATCGACTATTTTCAGTAGACGCATCCTTTCAGAATGGAAGAGCCACTCGTTTTCGTGAACATCTGTCCTGAGAACCTATCCCCTCCCTACAAAGGATGAATTTCACCGTCGCCACTTTTTTGATATTTTGTCCCTAGTTGTCGGGCTAGCCTTAGGGATGAAAAGGAAAATGCATCCGGTAATTTGCTCCAGAACATCAGTCAGGTCACATTACTAGATGATGCTCAAGTGAGTATATTTGGACCACACTTGGTAGATAGATCAGAGGATGAGGCACGAACTTACTAACCGAATGCACCATGGTTCGAATCCGAACTCTGTATCTCGACTGCCCCTGTCTAGACTTGGACAACCTGGCATTATATCAGCTCTCTTACTTCTTTAGAGTAGCATGACAACTAGGCACCAAAAGGATATTACGTCTGAATCGCAGAAGGACAAAAATTCGTCCATAAGTAAAAAAAAGTGAAACTCGCCACTTTGGCTACCCTTAAAAAGAATTTCAGTAACTGTACTTTTGAATAAAGCGACGTGAAATTGGACGTTTCTGTCTTGCCTGTGCTTCTCGTCATCCCCACTTACCGTTAGCTCTCATTTTGAAAATGTACCTCGTGAGGTTGTTAGTCTAGACGACATTTTGATATTCAGAGTCGGTCATAGTTGTGGTGTCTCAGAATCATGGTAATACACATCTTTCGTTTCGGAGGAACCACAACTTTGGTGGGTAGAATTTTACGAAACAGCATTGTTTACTTGTAGGAAAAACGCATTGTGTAGTGGACTACTTTCTCTTTCCCATCTGCTAACACCTAATCCTTGAATCTCTGAATAATCGATCGAGTGTGAATGAGTATCTCGAGCTGCTGGCTC
>NW_008751844.1:89333-133653 GCF_000715545.1 Opisthorchis viverrini
AGGCACGAACTTACTAACCGAATGCACCATGGTTCGAATCCGAACTCTGTATCTCGACTGCCCCTGTCTAGCCTTGGACAACCTGGCATTATATCAGCTCTCTTACTTCTTTAGAGTAGCATGACAACTAGGCACCAAAAGGATATTACGTCTGAATCGCAGAAGGACAAAAATTCGTCCATAAGTAAAAAAAAGTGAAACTCGCCACTTTGGCTACCCTTAAAAAGAATTTCAGTAACTGTACTTTTGAATAAAGCGACGTGAAATTGGACGTTTCTGTCTTGCCTGTGCTTCTCGTCATCCCCACTTACCGTTAGCTCTCATTTTGAAAATGTACCTCGTGAGGTTGTTAGTCTAGACGACATTTTGATATTCAGAGTCGGTCATAGTTGTGGTGTCTCAGAATCATGGTAATACACATCTTTCGTTTCGGAGGAACCACAACTTTGGTGGGTAGAATTTTACGAAACAGCATTGTTTACTTGTAGGAAAAACGCATTGTGTAGTGGACTACTTTCTCTTTCCCATCTGCTAACACCTAATCCCTGAATCTCTGAATAATCGATCGAGTGTGAATGAGTATCTCGAGCTGCTGGCTCGGAGATCATGCGTTTCTTCCTGCAAGCACCAAGAAACCGATCCTAGTGCCGAGTGAGCTGTCAGTTTCGAGCCGCTTTAGAAGTCCTATTTCGGGCAAGTTTCAGAACTAAGTCAGATTCATCCCACTTATGACACCTTGTTCTGACAGGAGGTTCTAATTTTTTGCCCGCTTTTCTCTTTGTGGCTCCTCAGAGTTCTGTGGCAGTGAGGAACCACTATCTGATTTTGATTCGCAAGCTAATAAGAACCCGATGTAGTTCAGTTGTTAGGGCGTGAACTTACTGATGGAAGGCCCACGGTTCGGACCCAAACTCGCATGCTCCTGTCTAGGCTTAGGCAACTTGGAAATATCTCAGCTCTCATGCTTCCTTCGGGCGGCATGGCGGCTAGGCACTGAAAAATTGTTACAGCTGAATAGTCATTGTTTACATGCAAATGACGCTGTGAAGTACTGGATCCAGTTTCGCTCTGCGAAAAATTGTGAAATCGTGTGAAGATCTGAAGGTCGGTTGTTGGCATGGTTAATGTGAACAACAAATTATACGTGACTGCATGTCCCAACTAATGTTCCAACTCATACCTGGGTGGGATTTCAACACTGCTTGAGTTCTTTGTACCTTTTTGTCTGGAACGAACATTTTGCAGCAAAAGACCGCTTCCAACATTATCCGTGAGGTCGTTAAGGGCCCCAAATAGTTCAATACCCGTTTCACCATTCTTTTGGCCTATTAGATAGATCCCGTTCCCGAATTTCTATCAAACTTACTTCATCGACCTTCTGAGTAGTACCGTAACACATTTTAATATTTTTTTTCAACTGAAACATAAGGTAGTCTATGCTAGTCAGGTGAAAACTATCACAAGCGGGTGTATCAAGTGAGTGTTCCAAGCTGGATCACATATCAACACCAAGAAAAAATGATTCCATTTTAAAGTGCACCATTTCGAAGGGACACTGAGCAATGTTCCTATGCTGAAAAGAATGAACAATATCAACGGGGACTAATAATTCCCATCCCCTCCAGAAGGCCACCTCTTTATCCTCTCTTATCTGTTTACTTGAAAGACACCAGACAGAGTATGAATTCGTTTTGGTTCACCTTACTGTTCATTTCCCACTTGCTCAACAGACTCGTCGAACTCGCACGAAAACAAAATCCAGCGGATTTCAGGTACTCCGAATTCCAAAAGTTTGCCAAACAGAAAGCCTTACGTGTATGGAAAAACAAGTCAAATTTGACAGCAATTGCCTGAAACACGTTGTGAAAAACGTTTACCACAACAACCACTATTTTGGTGTGAGGCAAAAGCATCCCCAACCCCGTTGTTCGTTCCGTCCTAACCTGCAGCGCTCCACCAGGCACCGAATCTAAACTTGTCGTTACCTACAGTTACATCCATTCGACAAAATCATCCATTTCTTGCAACGATGACTCAGCTTGGGCGATGTTTGAAATGTCAAGTGAATTGATAGGAAATTTCAATAGGGAGTCAGTTTTGAACAAAGGATCAAGCTGGGCTCTGCCGTCCCCACTTTAGGACAGTCATTGGGTTCGTGAATTTGAAACGTATAGCAGTTGTTGTTGTTGTTGCTCTGGTGGATTCTAATGTCACGACCAGCGCCATTCGTGTTGGCTCATATTTAGGTCCGTACCTTTCACTTTACATGTGGTTTCCATCTCGATTAGGTTCTGCGGAGTACGATGTCATTTGCCTTCGAAGCACCCAACCAGTTATTGGCTCGCCAGTTTGTAGCTAGTATACCCACCATAAGTCAGCTTCGACTCGCGTCGGAGTACCGATTTGATCAATTGACACCCTGTGAACGGACCAATTGCACACCGCCTTTGCACAGTGCTAATAATGCACGACTGACCTTGATTAGTTGATTTAACTCGTCTGAAAGTTACTCACATGTTGGGGACATCTGAGGTGAATTGTAGTCACAACGACGAGATGCATAAGCAGACGGCTTGTCGAGTGATAATCTTCTTTTCAATCGGTTGTGAACTCAAGCGTTCGGCACAACACTCATTTCGCTCAGAATACTGTTCAGATTTGATTGTTGCATCAGCAGGGAACGTCATGTACGCGAGGAGGTCACGTGAGACACTGATTAGTCAGTGCTGTCAGATTAATGATGGACTGATGGTAATGCACACACTGTTGTGAAAGAAGGAACAAAAATGCCTTGTCTGGTCAGTGAAAAATGGTACTGTGCATGAGCTGGAGTTCCCGCATCTTCTGAATGACCGTCAGATGAGGCCAGGAAGCCAAATACAGAGTAGCGTAAAAATAGTATCTGGTACGAAACTCTACTACCTTAGATTGTTGCTCTGTAATTAGACGGGACTATGACCTAATAGTTCCGTGATCATCAGTCTGGAAACATAACCAGCTGACTGAATTTATCGAAAGATTCCAAAAGAAGTAATTTGTAGATCGGTTTTAAGTGACTTCTATGGATACTTAGGATGGGTTCCGTCAGTTTCATCAACCTTATGTTCTACTTGAACCCAAATTGCATTGTTTTCGAGAAATAGATCGGTTTCAAGTGACTTCCATGGATAATTAGGATGGGTTCCAGCAGTCAGTTTCAAGGAACTCGTATGGAGTTCAAGCATAGTTTAAATCCACCATTTTTCCACGTAGTTACTTGGACAGACAAAGTGGCAGTACATTGAATCATTCGCACCTTACTTTGCTCAGCTAAATCAGCTCAAATGAATGTTCCAGTCTAGTCACTGATATATGGTGGGGAAAGAATAATATATCGCCTTCATACTCAAACCTAGGTCCACCAAGAAACATTGTGGTAAAAGTGCCAGCATAAAGTCGATGATTCATGTCATAGAGCAAAAGTGTGTATGCTCAAAGTCGCGTTGAAAAATAGGGTTTCAGTCTTTAAAAGTCTCTTGCACATCTATTCCCGAAACAGAATTTGTATAGATCATCAGGTGATGAAAGCTAGCCGTTTTAAGGCGCCCATGCTACGGGGGGACATAACAGGTTCATCGAAATGCTAGTAAACAACCTTATCCGCTCGGTCACCCGAGCCAATAATAAGAACAGATTTGCTTTTCCACTGTTCGTCATGATGGGCACTGAGAAGAGGCTAGCCGTTTGGGAGTCTCCAACCGCATTTGAGTCAGTCCAGACTGAGCAAAAAGCCCACCAAAAAAGCTTTGTCCTTAAATAGTCAAGGTATGTGTTCTGTACGTGCTCTTAGTCCTTTTTGAAAATTTTGTCTAGTACTGTTATCGAGTTTTCTATACAAAGCTTCCAGTTGATAGACTCCTCGAAGGAAGAATCGGTTCCTAATAATTCAGGAACATTCAGGGGAACAGCTGTCACTTACTTTGCTTGCTGCAGACAACAAATGAACCGAGTAATACTCATCTAAAACGAGATGAGAAATTGCGAAAACCCGATAGCAGCTTGCCCCTACAATAGCAGGGTGGGTTTTCAGATTTCTCCTTCAAGGGGTTATTTTTGCCTGTTCTGTAGGTCAGAGCTTTACACTCTTGCCGAAGCAGCATAGAGCATTCAAATGGATTTTTATGCTAACATTGTAAGCCCTTGTTGGGCAACTTTCAGAAGGAATGATACATTAAGAAACAACAGAAACAGGGATCAAGTGCCTGAGAAAAGACGATTCTGCATGCTACTGAGTCTTTAGAACAGAAGAAGCTTGGAAGTACACTTATAAAGCAGTAAAACACGAATTATTCTTTGTGATTTCACTTGGTTTTCCTCCATAAATTGGTGTATAGTCTTGTGGTCATTGATTCAAACTACTTTTTAGCTTTGGTCGATCCTGATTCTCGCCAAGTCATTACTTTTGTATGAGGAACATTTATGATCCTTTCATTTCTGTAAGTTGTTACGATTAAGACTCCTATTGCAAGAATCCTTTCTCTTTTCCAAAAACAATAACCGCTAGAATGAGGTACACTTAGTGGCCAAACTACCTTCTAGCATTCTACTTAAACATTTTTCAATAATCAGTCAGCAACTCAACGTAAACTAACCAACAGTACCTGTGTTTCTGTACCCGTTGACCGCCAAATCAGGATAAATCTCGGTTTTCCTGATTATCTGCACTCAAATTCACTCACTTGCCCGCATCAGTTGATGTTACACTGTGTGATGGGGCCACTACCCCCTTGACATATTTATGAACAGAGGAAAACTACTGGCTAGCAATGAGTAGAGGGTCACTCTCTGTGTCTGACAGATTTAATCTCCGAATAGCGCTAAGACAGAATAATGCCAATTCGTGGGACACTTGTGCTAATGCTGGGACTATCTCATGAATCGCGCAGCAGTACTTGAAACGGTACGACACATCTGACAGGACCTCCCATATTTTGTATTTAAGCGTTCTTTCATTTCACACCACAATACAGAAGTTACTAATGAGCTGTGAGTAAAATGCTTGTGTGCAATGCATCTTGACCTTCTACAGCATCTTTTTTACAAAGCGCTCTATTTTTGCGGGCTTCATGAGGGCATTTTGGGATTTTCAACCAAGATTTCTTCTCTAGAGTGAAATCAATCTATTCCGGAAGGCCGGTTCTTCTTTCTCATTGATAGTCATAAGCAGTGCAGATCTGGCGAAACTCCAGATAGCACCGAACACGTCACCTCCAGACTATTAGCCAAGCCCTTCAGCAGCCAGCAGGCTTGTGATTAACCCTCACATAGCACATGGTGCAACGCGTCCTTCAATCACGGAATTCATATCACGTGGTCAGATGTTGACAGGCTCCTCGACTGACATCTTCTCAGGAGGAAGGTCTACGTGTCATGCAATTTCTATTGTCCGAATGGCCTCGCTTCTACTTAAAATTGATGAGGAAGTGTGCGTCGGCAACATGGAGAGGTCCGGCTCTGTTTTTCGTGACAGTCCCCCCTTATGACAAAGCTATTGGCAGGGTTTCTACCCAGGTTGTTCCATCTAGTTTTTGGTTAAAACATCGGAGCTTTTAGCATTGTCATTCTGCACTGACGAGAATCCTGCTAGCACACTGATGTGCACAGGGTAGATTTGTATGCAGTAAACGTATTTTACTGAACCAAAACAAACCGCTCAGTTGGACATTCAGGAAAGAAACCGACAATACGAATGTCATCGACATTGTTTAACCACTATTCGCTGCAATGTCTCCAGCCAAATGTAGTCTATTATGGAAGAACGACCGCATCAACAATCCCCGAATTCTTCGTAACCCGTTCAATACCCTTCTTCCAATTCATGCGAATGCAGGCTTACGGACTGCTTTATCGATATTGTTTCTATGCCGACCATCTACTCAAGGTCGTATTAGAAATCACCTGAATGAATGTAGTTATCTTAACAGGACCCGCGTTGTTGGTAAAAAAAAATTTCCCGCTGTCAGGTTAATTTACATCTCGTACGGCAATGAAATACCCAACATCCCGAGCATGCACAACAGATATCCAGGTTACGTTGATATATGTGGAAAAATCACATTTCTTTGGAGCATCTATCGACGGCGTTGTTATCGGTTCAAATGTGCGATGATCATGAGGGAATTTAGTACTGTGCACCGGGTTAACTATCATGAGGGTAGATGCGAAACACAGTACTCGTAACGCTACTGAAAAATCTTTGACAATCGACACCGGTTTTGTCATTCTTCAGGCCTGTCGGGTAGACGCAGGCTTCGAGTTTCCATCAACCATAGGTTTTACCTGGATAGAGAATTGAAAACTACTCACTTGCAGATTGTGCTGGTGTTAACGTGAGACTCAAATGAGACGCTGATTTTTCAAATTCTTCGTCTGAATGTGTTGCAAACAGATCGTCTCGGGTTTCATTTGATACGACATTCGAGATATTCAAGTCTATTTTCTGAGCGGAGCACTCGACTGAAAGCTTATTAAAATTCCTCTATTTTCACATCAAAATGATTTACAAATAAATCTATTTCACCAGTTGCGTTGGACCTGGTTTTCATGTGGAACACACGAGTGACGGCAACTAGGGGATTTCATCTATCTGATGAGCTCCAGGAGGGACAAAACCTGCTTTGAGCTGTTGAAGAATTTTTAGCAACTTTGTGAGCGGGCTGCCTTGGGCTTCGTGGGCTGTCCAGGAGTTTTCAGCAACCTTATGAGTAGTGCATTGCAAATTATATATGTATCGTGATATCTCGAATATCGTAGCGACTGAAACATGAGGCGGCCTGGTGCAGCACCTTCAGTTGCCTGGAAACATCAAAACCGAGAGATTCAGCTGGGTTCCAGGTGATTCTCTCGAAAAAACGAAATAATTTGCAAATAAGTGCATGAGAGGGTTTTTGAGTAGTACAATCAGTTGACTAAGGATGACATAAAAGAGGGGTTCAGGTGAGCGTCAGTTGAATCTCTCGTTAAAAAACCAAATCGGTATGCAAATGAGTGTATTTGTTGGCTTTCATACAACTCGGGTTCAAATTTAATATAAGGACGACCGCAACTCGGAGACTGCGTCTACCTGCTAAGCCCGAAGTGGAGAAATAAAACTGGTCGCGGGTTGTCGGAGGGTTCTCAGCAAGCTTGTGAAAATATGCTGCAAAATCTTGAATATTGTAGCAACCGAAATGGAAAACGGTCTTTTTGGAAAATCTCCGGATTCTGTCACTAAAAAAAGGAACGAAGTCAAGGAAGCCATTGTGATTGCTTGATTTGGAAAAGCAACTATTCTTAGCCTAGTCGCCAGTCCATAGGTTTAACTATGTTCCTACCGAGACACTAAGTAAGCTTTCCTTAAGTGGAAATCACTGTTTAGTAAGCAATTGTTCTCACAAGAAGTCTTTCTAAGAACAGCTTGATTCTCTGAATCTGAATATCAATATGAAATCCTTGTTTCAGGCTGTGCTCCTCCCAATTTAAATTAAAAAAACAGACCAACTTCAGATTGATGAGGGACATAAATATATCACTCACAGACAACACAAAACTGTCAGCGTTCCCTTCCTATAACTGTACCGTTTGTGGGAAGCATGTCTGTCTGCGTCCCATCCCTTGCTGTTTGGCCTCAACTCAGAAGTGGTCCAGTTACCATGGTAACAGAAACGAAGCCAAAATCGCCAAATTACCCAGTTTCCACCTCTGGGGTATTGTTTGGCTGGTAGAAAAAAGAGAAGTCAAAAGCCCTCAGCTAAGTCTGCCTTCACTAGGATAGGTTTTGATGCCCATCAGGATTAGGACGGAATAACCTGTTCGGTGTAGCGGACTCAAAAAGGTGGGAAGATGCTTCAGTGCAACCAGGTGCAAAAGAAGTTTTATGTACTTTCTCGTAACCGTCTACTTCCGTGACACATCAACTGGACTGGTACAGTCTACGAGATCTACTCACAACAGTTATTAAACAACGTTGAGGAGGTCCATCCACGTGGATTTAACCATTGTATGAAGGTCAATTTTTTAACAGGACATTAACGGTAACATCAGGTGGTCATCACATAAGTGAGGATGCAGGACTACGTACTTCTGGAACAGCCAAGATGACGATCCTTATGATGCAGGTCACTGAATGACATGGACCATTGCCAAACCTAAATTCTCTGTCCCCGATGGGAAATTGATCAAAGAGTTCCCCTAAGAGATCCCTTGGCAGCTACCATGCACTGGGTCAACCAGACCCCCAGATTTACTTGACAACCGAATAGTTCTTGAGTTAATTGAGTTTGTGCTCAAGCCCACTCAGACGTGATAATTCAGGTGCGTCCAGTGTGCACTGGTGAAACAATGGTAACACGATGACATCACACGTTAGTTTCTTTCACGAACTACGTCCCATCTGTGTGGGACAGGAATACTTGATTTCTCACGACGCGGTCTTTTGAAGGCCTGGATTATTGCAGTCAGAATGACAGAAATTCGGTTCCTTATCTTTGGCATGTTTTTCGCGCTGACTGGAACAACCTGACCGGTTGCCATTAAGCCCACGATCCAGGTTACATCACATCGTTTGATCCATTTCACGCACAAACACTCCGCGGAATCACTTCTTTTGTAGGACAGCTGTCATGAACACTGGATTGACTTGACGTTCTAACAGTCCGATCTGCTAAAATATAAAATAAACCAACTGCCATGATGAGTGGGGCTGAAACTGCCGTAAGTTTTTTCTCTTTTTTAGTAAAAAAAGGCATCCAATTCACGGAAACCAGTGAACTTTGTAGAACGGTCCTATTGGGCATTCTACGGTCCCGGAAATGAGTCAGAAGGACTTGGGAATATCAGACACCAGTGCTCAGTAGACAGCATATTTCAAGTCTCGCTATGGGTTATTGTGTGGAACTATATTCCGCGTAGGAAAGAAGTGAAAGAGGTAATCTTCATTGATCTCCTATAGTTCCGGTTTTGTGTCTTATTTCTAGCGAAGTGTCTTATTTCTACTGCACTCCTGTAATAACGAGTTACGTAAAAAGGTCAAGTGACGCATAAGGGTTGGTTAAGCCAATCAACGTGTTTTGAGTGGAGCACGTGTCCTTGGTTCGATATCAAGAGAGTGAAATTGATCAGTAGTAACACGTCGATGGAAATCTAAAAATTGATCGTTCAAGTGGAGTAAATTGCTGTGTAAACAGGTGAAAAAAACTCGCCGACCAAGCATAGAGACGGACTAAGACGGTAGCATCAAGTTTCTGAATGGGCAAGAAGCATTGTAAAAGCTGATAGTCGGATGTGCTGTGTTAGCCCATGCAGAGGTTTGCTAACGGTTAGTCTCCTCATTGATGTCGGCGACAGCAACATCAGGAAACAACACTAGAAGTTCGTTGCCATGAGAGCCTGTCAATAAAGCCGACAAAGTGACTACACCTCTGACACTCAATCAAACAAGCTGGATAAAGACTAACAGCATGAATCCCAGTGGCATCGGTTAGATGCCACATCTTTCAGTGTCTCAAGCGAAGCACAAAGAGAATCACGTGGGCCCCGTCCCAGAAGATGAACGATGCCCAAAGCACCTGGGATGATCTATGTGAAAATCTTGATAGCTCCCGGAAATGCTAACGCATTCCATGCGATGATGGACACACCGGGCTGGCCTGGTTTAGCGTGCCATCCTAAAGGCACACGAGATTCGCATCAGAACGCTCACGCATCCGATTAAAACCATCAGCTAAGCCCTATCAAAAGGCAATACAACTCTTCTTCTCAGTGCGCTCCACTCTTCATAAAACAAATTGCATTCCTCTCATCGTTCAGAAGTTAATCAACGTCCTATTACATCTGCTATGTCTCTCAAACTACTGTTACATTTTCGTTCGTTCGATACTACTTATTAAGTCGACGGGGACTGTGAACAGCCCTCGTAAGCGCTCCTATTCAAGATCTGGTTAGATGTCGCTTCATTGGTTCCGTATCCACTGAAGTCTTTTCCTCCTTGAAACGCCGTAGATCATTAGAGGTAGTATTTATCTTCAGTACGAATATGGTTCAGATTTTGTCTACCTCAACTGTAGCAAATGATCAGGCGATCCGTTTGCCCGCCACACCTACCCGTCTCCCATTTGCTTTATCGAACGCGTCTGGAAAAATCGAACACCTGATGAACCGGTTACGGGACATTTCCACTAGACGATAGGTCGAGCGAGCTCCATTACCACGTTTTCTGCTGCACACGCGCCCCTAAGAGGAGTATATTTTTGACTGGTTTCCGTTTTAAGAGGTTTTCTAATGATTTATAAAATTATTGGTCATTTCAACACGGTATTTTTGGGCCTGCAAATAAATTTTGTTGGTAATCAGACCTATTGATGTTTAAGATTAGTATCGGGTACATGGATCAATAGAATCAACCGGTAGCTGATTTGTTGAATCGCACCATCGACGGGTGTTGTTTAGTTCGGACAAGTCCACGCAGCGTCTTAGGCAGCGCACGTGGTTTTCCGGATAGGTGGATAATATCGAGGTTTAATAACCCATGATGAAGTCCGGCTCCATCTGAAGGGTTGGTCGTTGATCTAAATCACTAGGATATACTGGACTGCTGCCATGACTGTGCAGGTGCCTGACGGTTGGGAGCAGCGCAGTGGCCTCACATTTCAGCTGACAAGGTTTCTCATCCCAGTTCCAGTCAGTCACTGGAGGAAAACTCACCCTTGTGTTGTTGCAACCTGGACAGTTCGGATTATATACCTTTTATACATGGGTGCGATGGACCACACATAGCTACACGTTTATCCAATGAACTGCTCGTGGAAGTACTGTACATCAAACCGTCCAGAAATTTGTGAAGTTGGAAATGCTGGGACAACATTACTGTTCAAACAGTATAATGGGAAACACGATGAGCTCCATGCATGAGCTAACACGATTGTACAGACTTGCACCAGCGTAGACGCAAGAAGCAGTGAGTAGTGTTCAGCCCAATGAGGCAAATCTGATTAGTCAGGAAGACAGTTACAGTTAAACGCTTTATGAGCCGGTTAGGGTTTCTAAATTCATTTTTATGAGCACTTAGACGACACATGATTCAGAACCTAGTGCAAAGTTGTGTACGCACAGTAACTCCTAGGTGGCCCTAACGGAATAGCTTGATCTAGAAAATCGAACAGCAGTTACATTGTCCTTCGCGATCTTTCTTTACAGCCGGGTAATGAATGAAGCCGCAATCAAGGAGGTTCAGGAGTGCTGTGAGTTTTTGGAAATCATTCGTTAACTAGCCCCAAAACGTCAAAAAGTTGCCTCACTGTCGAGAATCCGATTCCACTGTAGAAGGAGGATCCGCGCAGCCAAAAGCAGTTTTCGCCTCCCCCATCGTTGCACATCGGAAGCCGTTTCTGTTGACGGGGAACTCACCTAAAATTCGACTGTATCTCTTGTATATGACAGTATTCAGATGATTTTCAGCCAAGTCCCCCTGCATCCTCGTCAGCATTAACAACACTTCATTAGCGTTCAAAACTCATGCCGTAGAACTATGATTTATTTAAAAGAACAGAAGTCAATGGACTTTGTGCGATTTCAACTTGTTCGCATCCCCAGACACTCACTCAAGCAATCTAGGTGACACTTTACAACACGAACGCCACGGACATCGATTAGCAACCAAGCCCTTCAACCTCTCCAAGCATACACAGTTGAGATCACTTGGATGCCATCCAGGAAAACCAATCGTACCGACAATAACCAGGATTTTTGCTCACCCTATGTCGGGTCAATGTGTAACGACTTTTCTGCTGGCGTCAGTCGGATTTGAGCACGGAAAACACTTTCCGGCAAGCGATGATTTGGCATGCGCAAAACATGGCCTAAGCAACGCAGCTACTCGATAAATTACTCGATTGAGTTCTCCGTTGCACAACTGAGTACTCGTCTTCTAGCTACATCATTGCTGATTCACCGACACCAGCCTACATGAGCAATGACTCTAAAGTAACGTTTGTCGAACAGCTGAATACGCCTCATTTCGGTTAGATGTAGGGGATACATCTCACACCCACACAAAAAGCAGCCTGTACCGTAGCATGTTACGTCAAACTGATTTGCAAATGAAAGTTTATCTCAGCAATGCGTAAAATTTAGTTTTCAAATAGAAAAAAGCCTGATGAAAATTGGAGAATTTGGCTAAGAGATTGGAAACTTGTAGTGGGCTATTTACCGTTTTAATCGACATTATGAGCATTACTGCAGCGGTTTTTGTTTGCAAGTAACGTTTGCAAAATTGTGCCTCATCTACTTAAAATACCGGTAAAAAAAACCTGTTTACTGAGCAAAGTGCGGTGGTTTTCGGTATTTGACTTGATGGTGCACTACTCACGAGGTTGCTGAAAGCTCGTCAACAGCTCACGACCGCTTTTCGTCCTTCTTCGGGCTCATCCGACGAGCACAGTGCCCGACTGGGTTCCTTTTCGGTCAGCCTCATTTTCCGATTGAAATCAGGATGGACACAGTTCGCGAAATACACTCAGTTGCGCGCTAATTCGGTCATCACAGGAGATTCACCGGGATCTTTGGTTTATGCTGTTTTTCTCCAACTGAGTAAGCTATACACAACCCGCCTGGTGTTTCAGTCGACACGAATAGGTTAGGTTTTTTGCCAATGGGTATCTGCACTCGAGGGCAGCCCAGTCTCTCTTAGAGATCAAGTAATAAAAAACTTAACCAACTGCAGTTTATGAGAATCCACAGCTTACGAACTTGACACTTTTCCTGAGTCAGGACAAGAGTATGTTTCTGGTGAAAGACTAAATTCCGCCCCAGTGACTTTGCATCCTGATGACACGACAAGCTAGTATGCACAGTGATTAACCTCCTAGGGCTTCACTGGGATTTCGAACTGCCAAGTTATAAACAAAGCGTTACATGTACCTTGGCATCTACAACCAAGTGATGATGATGTTCGGTCGACTACTGAGCCTTATTTATGCTCCGTATAGCAACAAGACTCCTTGTTCATCTGGCAACGAAAGTACATTGCCCTGGCGCAAATTTGGGCATAAATTCATGAGGCTTCGTTGATGAAGGTCACTTTCTGCAACGTGACCACCGAAACTCTCAGAAATCAACGTCAAACTTGCTGGTTGATTGGTGCACAAATTGAACGTTTCACTGCGAAATACAGTGAGGCTCGGAGACTTCTTGGTTATTGAGACTCAAATGGAACTGTAAACTGTAGTAGTGGACTTGTATGCATCAAAGATGGTTTGGAAGCATTTGATCTATGCAGACATGTACACTGTATCCTTCGAGAAGACAGCGGAGGGTACGAAGTTTTTCCTCGATGGGGTGTTAGTTGTGCAAGAGTGACCAGTAGAAAATACCTAGTACACTATTTCTACTGGGATCATAAAGTGGTATTTGTATCATGACTTCAGTACTACTACTTATAATAATTATACCAATTTTTTCCTCTGTAACATCTTTTTCGGTGCGCAGCTCCTATGCCACCGGCGGGCTTTATTCAACTGCAAAACCGGAAGCACTATTCAAGGCATGTCAAGCAGATGTAGCCTAACATAACAGCGAACAAATGATGAGTACTGGAAACTGGGGCTATATTGGATTATCGCGCGTCGCTTCAGTCCGTCCTTCAGCCGTGTAAGCTATGAAATGTTCCAAATCTGAAGTGGTGGACAGCTAAGAAAAACCAGTCAATGACATGAGACATCTCCACTGTATATTAAATCGACCACTATGGGCACCGAAAAATACTTTTACTCGAGACGGAGGGTTGTTACCCAAACAGGCTAGTTTTTTTCAACTGGGATGTTCCCACTTGGAGGGAGACTGTTCCCGAAAATGGGCTAATTTTGCTTCTGTGCTATCGGGAACCTCCTGCTAAACACCCCAACTGAGCCATTGCCAACTTCGACGCCCCAGCACAGGGTAGGCGAGGACATAACTTCGTGGGACGAACTTCTGTCCTCATTTATCCTTAGCTTGTTTTTGAGTGAACATTTGTTGTAGCGAGTAGTTACCGCCACTCGCTTGCCAAATATTGGCTGGAAACACCGTGGCGATCACACTTTATTGTCGTATCTATCGGTTGATTTTCTTCGAGTTGTGTGCTGCTTCCGGAAACTTTTTGCGGTCTACAGCTTTGCAGGATCACGTGTTTCGTGGGTTTATTCCAAGTAAGGAGTTCCAGGATGAAAACTGGGAAAGCTGTATGGATGGTCATAGGATTATGTCATGGAGTACCGCAAAACTGGCTTGTACTCAGTAGATTTTTTGAGCAAGATGTGGGGGTAATGTCTATTGCTCAAACAAATTGCCGTTTCGGCCAGACCAAGAGCATCGGTGTGCAGCAATGCTTGACTCAAGAACAGAACAGCTTAACTCAGCCAAACTACCTTTTCTGTATACAGTATATCGAAACAATCAATACAGTTAGTCTGCATGCTCACAAGTTTGTGAATCCAAAAACAGGTGTTGACACGCCAAGACGTGAAAATCGACAACAGCAAAGGTGCACCAAGGTTCTGCCAATGTTTAACACGCAAGTAGTGAAATAAGGGCATGGATAGGTAGCACAAAAGAACTTTTCTGTAGTGACTAGAGCACCTTCCGGTCAGAAGTTTGTGTGTGTGTGTGGGTGTATGTGTGTGGATCGATCTGCCAGGTGTACAGTTGACCCAGCCTTGTTCAACATGAATCATCCTCTGATGAGTACCACGTATGCACGTATGCGGAAAAAAGACCGGTGCGGATTAATGGTATGCTCCAAAAGAATTGCAGACTAATGAAGTTCACGGAGCACAAAACAACATTGCGCTTCTCAAGATTCACGAAAATCTAGAAACGCATAGGCACAGTATTTGAAGCGTCACCACCAGGGCAGGACTAGGAAAAAAACATCTAAACATGAGTGGAATTTTCGACCCATGACAGCAGTTGATGTTAAGTGGATTGTGCATCATTAGAAACCCGCGCTTTCTTTTTCATTTCCCAAACACCCTAAAACGCTAAATTATGAAATACTAAATCCATTTTTGGCCTAATTGCATATTCGGCTTTAAATTCGACATTCGATAAATCGATCTGTCTCATTAAAAGTGCGTGTGTGGTGTGAAATGCCATCAGAAACATTTTGATAAGATTACAGGAAAAAAATGCACTTCCTAGTATTTCTAACAGAAGTACATGTCCCAGGTACCTATGTAATAGGTTAACTGATGCTGAACCGCATAGCATTCACCAACCAAGTGATCGATGCTTGTTTGGTTTGTGGGTTAGTGTCAAATCGATCAAGGTAAAACCGGATGTTCCGCAGATTTATCCTGGATTTTCAAGTTATCAAAACGATCGAGTAAGAGGAACTTTGTGCGTCATTGCCGGGTCATGTCGGAAGATTATTAAACTCAACCTATTTCCTGAACTCGAATGAACAGGAAAGTTAATCAGGGTTTGTTTCTTTTCAAAACTGCTATTTGCGTATTCCCGCATATGAAAACCGCGCCATTAACGATACTTCAGGCACTGCATTTTAGGCCACCGAATTCCACTCCTTTCATGGGTCGCAGCAGTCATAGGTTAGTCCAGCAGGACCGCCCAAATAAAAACGCTTTCTATCAATTGGAAAAAGTTAGGAACCGCTTTCTGTCAATAATTATCGATACTTGTCAATTATCGATTATCAATAATTATCAAGTAACTTTTCATCCTATGATGGAGACAACCTGCAGCCAATTTCTGCACGCCAGACATGAGGTAGGCTGTATGATTTGCACACAAACAGTCAGTTAGGAGGAACTCCACTGCTTCCACAATCCCGTCAGTCGACTTATAGCGGTCATTGAAGATTTTTCTTTATTCAGAAATCTTCCTTCTGTGCTCAAGCTTTCTCCGAAATGCATCAGAAAAACTTCCCCAGTCGAGCAGTGTGAACCTAGACGAGTTTTGAGGCTATCCGTTTCGATACATCGTGTTATTCAGATTTTTTAAACAATATCACATTAGCCAAACAGGCACGTGAAAAGTATTGATTTTTCAGGACTGCGTAGATGGCGAGTGAAACCAAAATTGGTCACACAAGTGGTGAGGAAAGGATACATAAGCGTCACGTGGATAGCATGCACATGCCTGAGTCACAGTTGTCGGGATGCTAAAAGCAATCATTTTGGAGCAACGTTTATCCCGGTAACTGGAGACTCCAAAAAAACTTTTATACCCCTGCGATTTCACATTAGATAATCCATTAACATACAGCAATCTATTTACAATGACGTGATAACTAGCCTTCGCAACTGATGGGCTGGTATCAACCACGGCAATCCTGTGTCACAATTTGGAGAGGAGAAAGCGGAGATTCGTGTTGAAAATCAGCTGTCATTCGAGTCATCCATTCAGATTTATGACTCATCCCCCCAAGGTTTGCAGCTTTCAAACTGAGCATCTGTATTCGCTATCCATGTATTACCGCTTGTGTGTGTGTTCTTACCAATCAGTCAGTCAGTGATTCACACAGCCCTGCTGGGTCATACTTTGCTTATTAACATCAAAAATGCTGGAAAAATAGGTAGTACATTAAGCGGACTAAATCCTATCCCATGTGATGACACTTCATTTGTGAGTTTTTATAGATTTTGGCAGATATGTGGCCGACATCACCGTCTCCAAGAGTTGGGCAACGATCACATCTTACTTTGTAATCAATGGGTACTACTTAACTACTTAACTAGCTACGTGTCTGAGATTTTAGGTTGCTCTGTCCATTATCCTTCCAGCATGAATCTAATGGCAGCTGGTACTTCATGGACCTACCTTTTAAAATCATTCATTTAGCTGAGTCTGATTTTGAGTCCGGAAGCTAATCCTTCTGTGTTACGAAGCAGTGCAAATTGAAAGAAAACAGTGACCCCAACGGAACTACGCAAAACAAGACATTCTTTTTACAACAGAGAAGCACGTAAGATTGCATCTTAGGAACTTTCGCCCGCAATCAATAATTTAACTTCCAGATCGTTCTAGTTTGATACAGGAATCATGGAAAAAATAAGTAAAATGGTGTTGTGACTGCCCGATGAGCTCCAGTCACGTTTAAAACGAGGTTCTTTATCAAGATTGGCTGGACAAACGTTTGCATTCAGGCAGAGCTATTGAGCTGAAGTTGCAAATAACACTATCATTGGTCGGTCGAATTGTTGATAAAAGAACATAACCAAACAAATACACTTGTGTTGGATTTTAGTTCGAATTTTTAAGGTTAAATCTTTGCTTTGCGTGACATCTCATAGACATAGAAATGTGTAGAATTATCAATGAAGTTACACCAAGATCTCGTTCTCCCTCCTAGACGTCCTACTCGCAAATAGATGTTGACTCATTTTCTCCAGAATGGGTCAATTTATGTCGTTATACCGTCATTCCTGTTTTGAGCGCCTATGCTACATCTTGACAAAATAGTTGAACTTCAACTCTAGTCTTACTATACTCGTTATGATTCTGAACTTCCCAAGAATTCGTCCTCTTACTGAAGACGGAGTTCACAACCGGTTCATAAACAACAAAATTTCTTTTGCTGGTTCCGGCTGGCACTTATCCATCGCAGACAGCTCCTTGACTGATTAAAAAGGATCTACCACCCTAAGCGTTTCATAGCCAGTTATGTATGATGGGTAGATAGTGTTACCATTCCTAGTACACTTTAAGCAACCATTTCGACCCATCTGTTTACTGAAGACGAGCAAACGAGATAAGGTACTGGATAGGGCTGCCCGAGCCTACTTCTTCCATCAAGCTTTCATGCTGCTATCTTCATCAACGTGTACGAATGACCTTGGGAAATCTAGTCCAGGTGGATAATTTGAAATTTGCCCACAGTCGATAAAGGCAACATCTTCCTCCGGCAATTTTCACCGGTTTCCTAACTCATTTTCTCTTACATTCTGAGTTAGCTGAATCCCTCCTCAAGCATTTTCCCTCACAGATTAAGTAATTAATGTTACTTTACTTGCAAATCCCTGCTCAGAATTCGTTTCATATCTCGAGGTTTCTGCATATCCTTTTTGCTATTGATATGAGGTAGTTTGTTTACTCTGGACAGTCTAGGGGGTTGAATCCTTCCTGATCGCTAGTCTTCTTCGCATCTGTATTTTGCCTTCAATCTCTTTCGTATCGTGGAATATAGACAACTGAAAACTAGTTTGCTAACGAATAAATATGCGCTAGTCACTTGATGCGCATACTGACACAAGCTCCTGTAAGAGACGGGCTGACTCTCTCATCAATCCGAGACCAACAGGAATTCTGTTCTTTCTGTAATATGAACTGCAAACGAAAATGCGTTCTGAACCACCTGCCAGAACAACGACGTCAAACTGCCCAACACTGAAGAATCTTTCTTTGCCCATCTATAGTTTGCTTCGTGAAGTACCCGCCCGATTTTATCCCAGGTAGGATTAAATTGCGTTACAGACACCCGAACGACTTCACATCACTGATGGATCAATGCCAGTCAGCCCTCAGATTATTGAGCCTTGATCCAGGTCCACCAATTTACATGATTGCTCTTCAATTGGCTGAGGACATAGACTGAGTGTCAAGAGTTACAATCTTGATATCGATTTTGATCCGTAGAGTGAGTGTGGAAATTGCGAAGCTCTAACCATACCCTTCTAGGTGCATTGTTTGTTTTCGTGTAATTAAGAGACGATTTGAAAGGTAAAAACGATAAGAGAATATTGATTGCCTTTTGTGGCAGTATTCTCACACATTGGTTGCATAATACCAACCTTCATGTTTCATCGTCCACCGGCCTACATTTCTTCCCTTACATGTACTATTATTTACTCAGTTATGCTTCTGCACTTCTGTTGAGTTCGTTTGTAAACTCTAGACGCCATAGGAAGGGCGTGACCTTCACCTTGTAAGAAATTTAGAACAGCAAATCGATTTAGGTGCACGACTGCCACAGGGGTAGTTCAAAATGTTCCAGGTGTGATTAGATTACCCGCGTCCAGGTAGAACCAGAAGAACGTCATGAACGAGAGATTCGGTCACAATTCAGTTGAATCTCCCGAGTAAACCGAATTGGCGTGTAAATAAGTGTTTACCTAAGGAACTGTAGTGTGATAAGCACACGGTGTCGCGTGAGACAAAGTAAGGCAGTTTTAACTAATCAAGTTGTCTAGATAAATCTCTTAAGAACTGGACACAAAATAAACTTTAAAAAACAACAATTATACGTAATATGTAAAGATCATATCAATTACAAACTTTAGCTGTTCTGAAGATAATGACAGAGCAGAGCGTAACTGGGTTCACACAGTCACTGTGTCCATTTAGTTTCTACAGCATTACAGCTTCAGTGAAATGCTGACTCAATCAACTTGTCATTTATGTCCGAGTTCATAATCGGATTCTGCCAAGTGATCGGTTGCGAACTGCTGTCGGAACCACACTGGAAGGATAATGAACACAACAATCTAAAGTACATCTCCAAAACTCGTAGTTAATGTGCTGTGGTCAATTAAGTAGTATCAGTTGGTGAGAAAAACTGACCGTTCTCACTGTGTTTCGCGGACGTTCCCTCATTGATCTAGATGACATCGTGAATACGCAGTAGAGTAGGAAAGCGTCGTGATTTAACTGTTGGTCGGTGTGTTAACACACGACCTGACTACTCCTGTACTCCCGTACTGATGACATCACCTCAATCGGATACGAAAACGTTGCAGTCAAAAAGTTACACTCAACAACGTAGAGTAAACAGCTTAACTCGCCGACATTCCCTTGCAGTATTTCAGCCCTTGTGTTTCCTTCGGAGTCTATTGAAGTTTTGCACCGACAGAGGGTTAGAAATGACTGTAGGTTGGCCGGAGTATGAACTGAGCATAAGAGTGATCACGTCATTCGTACATGATGGTTGAATTTCAGTGTGGATCATATAGCGAATCAACCTGATTGCCCGAACACATCAAAACGTTAGCTGAATGGACTTCTATCGGCCACTAATCTCTCGATCTATCGTTTCAAGATCGATTTTCGCACGCTTCGCTACAGTCAATTTTAATGGTCTGTTGGTGTAAACGATAGTATCTCTGGTCCGTTTCGTTCTGGATGAAAAAAACAAGTTACTTTGAGTTTCTCTTCCGCGACACATGAATCGTTGGTCATTTTATTGAATTCGGTCCCAAATTTTTTTGTCCAACCGGGCTTTGCTGGAGCGAACTGAACCAGCTCCAGGTTTACTAGCGCATCCTCCATCGGTTTATTGATCTGCCCTGCACAAAATGTCTTGTACGTCGCCCAAGAATGTTTATTTAGAAAAATGAGGGTGGACGCGGTCACGAGACACTGTAACCGTCAGCACCATCGTGTTGTCCTGTTGTTTACCACATTCGGAATGCGGTTTAACACGCGCTATGGCCGTAGGGATGAGCAGTAGATCGTGTGTTGTTTAGTCTGTAACTGTGTAGTGACGGAACTGCTTTGTCTGTACTTCTGGGAGAACTTTCTTTTTGATAAGAAAAATATAAACGCCGACTTCTGTTAGACCTCTCTTATGATGAGAAACAATAAGAGAGAGTACGATGCCCTCAACTAATGTTTTTATTTAACCTCGGGGCGTTAAAATGCCATCCCTTCTAGGTCCTATGCAAGAAAACCTGTTCAGGGATTGTTAGGTAAAATTACTATTCGAAAAGCCTAACACATTCATCTACGCACCAAGTTAGTTTTGGTACGAGACTCACCTGGAGCCCAGCTGAATATCAGGCTTATGATGATCCCCTGCGAGTGAATGTGCTGCACCAGGCCGCCCCACGTTTCACTTGTTACAATATTCGAGATATCGCAGTATATTTTCACAAAGGAAACTACTCACAAGGTCGCTGAAGAATCCTCTATAGACCACGACCGCTTTCGCACTTCTTCGGGCTCATCAAGTAGGCGCGTTCCAGAATCTTCCTTAAACTTTATGTTCTATCCGAACAGCACAAATGAGTGATTCAGCTGGGTTCAACGTGAGTCTTCCGTCAACCCAACAGATGAGTGTATAAACTGAATTTTGTGCAATTTGTGTTCAAGTAGAGCACATGGCTGACGGATACTTGGGGACTGGGTCCACCTGGTGAGGCTTAAGTCGAGGGGCCGAAACCTGCAACGTTGTAGGTGCTGAACAAACCCATATTTTCCTCGAGACTGATAAAAGATGTATGCCGAAATAAGTTAACAGTTTTTCTACTCTCTCCCACCGCGGACGTAAAACATGCAGGTTTTGGGCAGACATTGATGAGCTAATTCCCGCCTGTGTAACCAAATGGTCTGCTTCAACCGTTTTTTTATGCAGATAGTTGGGTTGGTTTGATTTGATGAGCAAAACTTAGCTTATCGCTAAAACCTTGGGGTTTGTGCTGCCCAATAGGATTCCGAAGAAGTCGGCCGGCCCAGTCAGATGACCAGTACCGAGCAGAAGTCCGTCTACTGACGGCACAGGACTGTGATTTGACGTTTTGACCTGACGGTTATGGATTGCATCCTTTGGGATTTGTTCTGCCACAGGTTTTTCTAAGTAGCTGTAAGCGACTCTGCAGCCTCAGCAGAACTCGTAGACCACGTGAGCGGTAGACAGACAGGCTCACACTTCTGTAGAGTAAATCCTCTGTTGACTAGCTTCAGTAAAACACTTTTAAACTCGGAAGTAAATCTGTGTCCCAAGTCGGGCTTAAAATGCAAGACTTTGAACTGAGGAAACACGTAGTATGTACCTTTCTTGCTGGCGCTTGAACTGTTTGTGTTCCGGCTTATCTGTGACTTTCATTGAAACGCTCTCGATAATCCTACTGCAGCAGCGTTTCCGTCAGGAATTCCTCCTCTTGCACCATTTGATTCGGGCTACCCAGACTAAGAGTTTTGCAAAATGAAGCCTTTACGAGCTCACGCACATCAGCTCTTGGAGTAGGAGTGGAGAACGGCAAATGCTGACCACTTCATGAGTTCTTGTATTAGACAGAACACCACAGGTAAACGTCGATACGTTTACAAAAAGTATATCCACGCAATCTAGACCGTTATTCGTGTCACACTCAAATGTAACACGTAGCTTGGGTTGAGTGTCCAGAACGGGCTGAAAGTAGTCCATATCAATAATAATGAAAATATGATCAGCCAATCGCTAATACGACATGCATTTTGAAAGACGTAAACACTAATAACAAGGTTTCTGAAAACTCCTCAACAGACTCTGAACGGTTTCACCCTTCATGGTGTTCGTCAGGTAGGTGAAGTCTTCGAGTTTCTGTCATCCTTTTGTTCTAATTGAACCCAAAAGTCACGAAATTGGACGTCCACACTCATCTGTTCACCAATTTGGTTTTTATGGAAGACTTAACTGGAACCCAGCTGAATCTTTCGTTTGTGATGCCCTTCTTCAACTGAAGGTGCTGCATCAGGCCGCCTCATGTTTCAGTGCATTTGATGCTCAAGATATTGCAGTATTTTGTTTTCTCAGAGACTGCGCCACAAGAAGTATGAAACCAGTCGTGGGTCGTCAAAAGGCTTTCAGCAAACTTGTGAGTAGTGTGTTATGTCTATACAATTTCTTGCCGAAGACAGAGCGCTGCAGGCACTCGTCGATGCGTCCACAAACAACTATGTGGCGCTGTTCTCAAGCTATGGGAATAGACGACTTCATGGTCACCTATTTGCAGAAGCATTAGTCTATATTAAATGCTGGGCCCTTGATTTACGGATATCAGAATCCCCCTTTTTCAAGGAATAGGTTGCCTCGTTCTTCAATGACCATGAAGCAGCTGATGGCTGGGTAAATAATGGCCCAGGTACAGAAACGTATGGCTTGTTCATCGACTTACAGAAATAACATCCTCACAAGGTTTTCTTCAACTTCTTTCATCGGCTAGGGATTGTCGTTGCGGCCAACTTGTTACGCGTACGACCATCATCTCGGAGGTAGTGAATTGTGTAGCTTGTGGGGTGTAAACTCCAGCGTGATACTTCTTATGACACTGGCTACCATCTTAACTTAGATTAAATCGTTTAGTAGCACGCCCGAATCACGTGCAAAACCAAATGAGACTTCGTTTCTTTTAAACTTTGACTCTGCTCTCTACAATGTGACTTGTTCGATATGCGATTCCTGTTTGCAGGTGGAAATCGCCACCGAACGGGAGGAGCAGGAGTTGACTGAAAATGCGACCTCGCCCCCTGTGAATGGCCCTGACCAACCGGATAATACAACACAAACAGAATCAAACCAGTCCATCAAGAAAAAGCTCCTCCCGCTTGTCGTTGGACATAACCGAGACACATCACCAATAGGTGGCTACCTAAGGCACAGTCACAATCCTCGCTTAGCTCCGACCCGACCTCTGAGTGTTGTTGAACTGGAATCGGAGATCGATGCAATACTGGATGATTTGTCAAACTATGATGCGGCCGACGCAATCAGCATTGGCGGCGGCCGGAGATCGCGAGCCAGAAGACGATCAGCCAGACCAGTGAGTCAAGCGCTGAGCATCCAGAGTGAGGAACAACTTGATCCCGGTCCGCCGAAACTCACTGGTTATATCAAAGTATGCAAACCGCGACGGTTTGGCTTGAAAATGTTCCGAAGAGTTTATATGGTTGCGGATGGACTAAAATTGTCAGTCTACAAGGTAAGTGAGTACCGAAATTCAGGCATATCAGCAAGACACGGAGTTACACTATATACGCCCACATTGATATGCTGTTCTCGGTTGAATCTAACTTGATTAGCTGCGGATAAATACACAGCAGAGTTGGACAAGAAATCACATCCTAGGTACGGATTGAGTGTTACAGAACCAGAAGTTAGGTTGAAGCAGCGCGAGCTATCTTCATAGTTGGCTATTTTGCAGTCCTTGAAAGTGGTTGACAGATTTGTACAGTCCACGCTCACATCAGTTGTTTACACATTCCACCTGCTTTCCATGTGCAATTCGGTACCGAAGGGCGGTGCCCTGAACTCGAGTTTCGCTCTTATTAGAACTCATCAGGAGTTCATATCCTTGACCGTGCCGGGTTCTGAACACCGGACAAGTGACATGCAAGGAGCATATGTTACCGCCACTCCATTGGTGCACACTGGATGCACCTGGGTCTGAATTTTTAACAATTCGTGTTGTTATTGATGCCATTTTCCAATACAATCTCGCGATAGGTGATACGACTTTTTAGTTCCTAGTCGATATTAGTTACTTAACACCAGAAGTACTTAATCGCGATAACTTAGACGAGGATTTCTGAAAATCGTTATGCGTTGCACAACAGTGTATCAGACACGGATGGACTAGCATTCTGGCTGATCTGACAAAGTTACTTCAAACAAAGTGAACACCTACTCCGCTCAAAACACCCGCTGAGAACGGTACGTCGCTGATTCACCGTGATTCAACTTATCACAGACCAATTTGTCATCAGACTATTTTATCACAGAAATAGTCTGTAGATAAGCGAGGCGAGTCTCGGTAGAATGTAACATTGTTGATACTCTGCCCGTAGAAGGGCAGTCCGATGTGTTAGGCTGAACGTCAGTGATTGGACTTGTCGCCCTTTGGGTACATATTGCCGGTCTGAGGTCGCATGAAAGCCGGGATGACATAACGAAGGAAGAAGCCAAGAGTGAAGCCCTAGAGATGGTTAGCAGCAGCCGTGACTTTAAGTTGGTAATATCTGTCCTGCTAGGTGACCCATTTTCCGGCAGCAATCACCATTATTGATTTGGTTGGTGTCTTACTTCCTCGACAACATGAGTGTAGAGCACAGGATACGCCACACTATGATGATGGTTGATCGATTTCTATCTGTCATTTTTGTTCAAACAAGGAAATAATGCCTCTCCAATAAGTCGAACAACCACGGGAATAATACCAACAAACCATTAACCATGTCATTCGTATTTCATTTTTCGTGCATTTCCACAGAATGAAGATGAGTTTGTGAGCAAGACTGAGGCCTTCGAAGTAATCTACCTGCCTGGGTGTGAAGTTCAACCAGACCTGTGCCTAACATCTGAACGTTATAGCATTCGGTTGTTTGTACCGATTTCAAGAACAAATCTCCCGCTTTCGGCTGCATTCAACCTGGGCGCGATAGATGATGTACGGGGACAAGACGAAGAAATAGGCATTAGCGGTCGTCTGAAACGTCGTGCATCCCTTTTGTCCTTGACATCGTTGTCCCAATTCGGCGCTTCGTTTGGACTACAACCTGCTGGTGGTTCTTCTGGTGGTGCATTGTGTGGAGCCTCGGCCGCGGTCCTTGGTCTCGTCAACGAAATAGTGCTTCGGTTGCCAGACACGAGTACTTATGCTGATTGGTTGGCATTTTTGCGCCTAGCGACTGCCGTTCCCTTGATGGGTTTGCCTACCGGGGAGGATCGAACTGACTGGGATGGAACGGTCCCTCATGCGGAATGGGCATCCATTCTAACCCGTGAGATTTACGACGCCGAAAGAAAAGCGATTTCCGGTCTCGTCCAACTCATATCTCCCAGTGTGACTTCCGGCGACAAGGTGGATGGAGGCCTGCAAATAACTGCCCTACATACCCGCTTGGAGAAACGGTTTGCAGACTTCTTACCAATGAGACTCACCCCGGCAAAGAATACACTGCGTCAAAAGTCCAGGGATCTCATAGATTCGGGTGGAACCCTTGGTCGAACAGCTACCCTGCCGCCGGATGGACGAACACCAGCACATGCTTCAGGTGGTGTCCTATCCGGGCCGGTAAGTATTCACGCTCAAACACCATAATATTGGCCGCATCCAGCAGTGTTCAGTAGATAATACATCACCATCCGTATGAATGAGCTTTTTTGCCACTCCACGTCCCGGCACGATTGGTCTCCGAGAAATTCAGCCTAAAAACGGACAGGATCGTACAAAACACTTGTACAAAAATTGAACTGTCTGCATATAAGTTTAGCTTTCAGCTAATTCCTTCGATTAGAAAGTGTAATTTTTTATGCTTAAGTTTTGGTTAACGCAGCGGCTTTTTACAAGATTGATTAGGTTAATGTCGAGGTCGATAGTCTGCCTGTTGCTACAAGTAACCGCTTTCTGTTCTGCAGGAGACAAATGGCAGGCCAAAAATTCTCAAGTACACAATCAATATAATTTCATGAACACGGCAACGAAGGAGCTCACATTTGTTTGAAGCAAGTAAGCACATGCTGCTATCGATCCGTCGGATCAGCCAGCTCAGCTGCGCGGTATCTGATTGGCCTGCTTGCCAGCCTAATGAGTGAGGATGTCTACCAGCTGGTTTAACAACTGATTCTAAGCGTCATCGTTGTATTGGCTGCTTGTTAGGTTTTGGATACTTCGGAAAAAACAAAAGAGAGAACAATCCCCATCCCAAACAACACCATTCTGATATTGTGAATGCTTGATTTCTTATGGGATGCTAAGTTAACAGAAATATTTTCTTCAGCAAAATATACTCGAATTTGGTTTTGAAGAGTGACTTAACTGGAACCAGGCTGAATCTCTTGTTAAGAATGTTTTTGAGCATATTATTACGAATATTAAATCTGCACAATGTGCCGCGTGTATCGTTCCAACTGAAATATGAGGCGGCCTGGTGCAGCACATCATTAACGAGATTCAGGGGGGTTCCAGATGAGTCCCCGTCGAATTCCTATTTGTTAGCAAATGAGTGCATTTCTCTAATTTCGTGCAATTCGGGTTCAAATAAAAAAATACTGTGGACGGAAACTCGGGGATTGCGCCTACCTGATGAGCCCGAAGTGAAGGGGTGGAACCAGTCATGGGTTATCGGAGAGTTTTCAGCAACCTGGTGAGTAGTGTATTACACTTGCACGATTTGTTCAGTTGTTCGTCAATACGACAAACAATTACGACCTTCTTGGTAGTGTGAGGGGGGTCAGGAATTCTCAGCTGGTATTTCGTCCTGCCAGTAAAATTGAAAAGCCCAGAAGCGATGTACAAATGTCTTATTCTTACGGGGAATCATGAGCAGTGCGTATCTCACGAAACTCCAGGGAAATCTGGAACCAAGATCACTCGACAGGCAGTGGAAGCCCAAATTTTGGCCACCAGTGGATTATCTACATCACTGCCTGCTTCACAAACCGATTATCACACATTGCGGTCACACAAAATCCAATAGCAATCCAATGCAATGCAATAGCAGTTAGGTGATCAGGACAAAATTCATCTTTAGATAATACGAGTTCTTTGGAATGTTCATTTATCTGGTTTCCAAAAGCAATCAGATTGCTTGGCAGAATATTATGGGCAATAATCGTTGATATTCTCAAGGAACTGGATGAGTAATCTGCCGTTGGCCAGGACTGTTTGTTTACCATCGTGAATTTCCGACAGACAGACTCTTCTGATTGCACCGAAACTGAGTATACAAAGTGAGTATCAAAAACATGAAAGCACGTCCTGTTTGTGGTAGAACTCATCTCTCTGAGATTGACACAACAATTCACTGTTTTCTTCTATTTTCCCCGTAGCATCGAGCTAACCTGATACGGCGTATTTGCGTGGCTTACTCTCGTATCCATGACCTGAACAGTATTCAAGCGAAGATGAAGTATATCAGTGCGTGGGAACAAATGCCAAACCATGGAATAGCATTCTTCCCTGCTCGTCTTGAGGTCACCCTACCCCTGTCCAGCCTGGTTGGCGGTGATGAACAAAATGAACGTCCTCTGACACGTGGTGTGCCATGGCTTCATCAACCTCTGGGTGGAGGAAACATCACCGTTTCTTCTAGCCGACGCGTAGAAGCAGTTGGAATCGGGCCCACACGGGTATTTCGATGTGACATACAGACGGGTGATATCATGTCTAGCTGGCGTCTGTCGGCTATTCAGGGATGGCATATAAACTGGGAACTTGGAGAACTAGTTTTGCTACTGGCGCCACCTCAACTACCCTTATCAAAACGAGGGGTTGGGGAAAGGGAGCGAAGTGTCAGCCCGCCACCTGCACCCACAACCTGTCCGGGAAGAGTGATTATCCGTCCGGTGGATGTGTCCGTCCGAACTGTCGCCGAATTTCTGGGTGGTTACACATTTTTGAACCTTCGTTCCCCTGAAAAGAATCAAGGTTTGGACGAGAGCGTCTTCTATAAATTAACCACAGGTTCAACTCTTCCAGTGTCCCAAGGAACTCTGTCGTAAGAGACCTAGTCGCATGAATAGCTTTCAAATCCGGTGCAGATGGAGCTAGAATACCAATATACCGATCCCGCCATTATAGCAGCTTAGCTTGCTGAGATCCTGCATTCTTGTTTCTTCCCCCATTATTTTTTGCATCAGTATCAAGAACTACCTTTCTGATTTCTATCCTGAACCGCTTCTTCCTCTCACCTTTTATTCGATCATTTAACTATACTGCGCTTCTTGTCTATTCTCTTTGAGTTTTGCACGGATTTCAATTTGTCTTTCATTCATTCATACACACACATGTGCTAGGCCTGTTTATTGATAGTCTTGTTCTCCTCGTCCCCGATGTGGAATTTCGCTCTATCTTTCTCTCTGTCTTAACTTGAAGCCTGCGGTCTTCAGTCAAATCATCCTTCTAATGTAATCGACTCATGATTCTCCTCCCTATTCGCAACCGTTCTTGTTAAATTTTTGGTCTTATGTGCGTCCACAAGGCGATCATATGAATAGCCTTCACTCGTTTTTGCTACCATGATGACACTACAAACACTGAGATGCATACGTAGAATGGAAGAGCTAGATCAATTTGTCTAATCTAATGTCTTGTTTTGCTTTTTTCCTGGTTTTTCTTTCTGCTTTCTTTTGTAAATTAATGCGTCACCGAACATTTTGTTTGTATTTATTTCGTGTGTGTTTGTGTGTGAACAGTTGTGAAAAGATTCAATAAGCAGCTGTTCCCGGTTTGTCGGTTTTGAGAGTTCTGCTTTGGTTGTTCAAGTGTATGTTTGCCCAGTAAGGAGTTGACGTATTGATCGGTGGCTACGAGGTAACCGGTTGGTCATTATCCTTCTGAATGCAATAATCGACAGCTGGTCAAAAGGACATGATCTAGAAAGCAGCCGCCAATAGATGCGAACTCTTTAGATGTATTGCCATGGAGCACTAAATAAGATTTGCGGAAATTCGCGAGGTGAAGTTTCAAAAAGGGCGACACTAATCGTAGTTTTCGGAAGAGGTTTCGTCTACCTTTCACGCAGTGTTGGAATCGGAGGAACCTAGTTTTTCCAAACATCCATTGCACACAGAGTCAGGTTGGTAGGACGTAGCAGTGCACGGAGGTCACGTAATAGGTAGGTAGGTAATTCGAAATCAAAATCCTGAAGTTATGGCTAATCACACTTTGGAGTGAAATCACATTTCACACCTGACAAAACCGCCTTCTGACTATGTCGAGTTACTTCATATCAGCCTATTTCTCTGATGCATGCATGATGTAGCTTTTCGCATGGAAGATGGAATGTTTACGGAGGAGGAGTATCCCCGCTTTCCACGTGAATTCGATCCACAGTTTTCTCTTCAGATCACTTGGCTTAGATACACATCATTTGATACACTAATGATGAAACGTCGTAAGTCGTAGGTTCATGACTAAGCAGCGCGGCTTGAATGCTCTCCACCTCCGTCATTACTTGAGGTGAAGGCCACCTGATCGAGATAACTGCATGCAACATCGAGGTGATGGCTCGCATAAAGCTGATTCTGTTCAGTGAGTCACACCCACACGAGGGATCAAAATAAACGATATAACAAACGAGTTAGCAACATCACGAAATATGCGCAAGAGCACACCTAAGTAATCACACGGGGGTCAGCTTGATCCCAGTTTTAACGAGACTACTGGCGTCATTCATCCTCTGTCGCCTAGTGGTTGCTCACGAAACACTGATTCGAGAGCCGCATGCGGGATTTCGGTCTGGTAGGGGTTGTGTTGACCAAATTTTCAAAATCCGTCAGGTATTAGAACAACAGCAAACGACCAAAAAAAATAGAAATTATGGATTTCTAAGGCTCCTTTTACTCAGTCGACCAGTCTTCTATCCTAAACACGCTTGCCAAGCAAGGAAAGCCGGCGTGTGGGAGTATACGAGGAGCTGTCCAAGAGCTTCCGTACTCAAAGCGATGTCCGATTAGGACACCCGTGATTCCCATTCCCATGTAACTTCGTGAACGCCGGAAGGTCTTCAAAAAACCTGATGTGCAAATAGCCGTTGACGAAACCCTGGTGGATTTTAAATATGCAGAAGACACTGGTCTCATCTTCGAAGAGGAGATAGCTGAGGTGTTTATAGATAAAATGACTCAAGTCATCTCGTCCTTTTTGGCTTTCATTTTGCACCAAGTAAGTGTAAGTTCATGCTCGTGGACACGCAGTCACAATTACAACCCGGGTAGAGGCGCTGGACGTTGTGCAGCGCTCTCCATATCTTCGACGTTGTTTTAGTTCCGACTGTAGTATTACAGATGAGGTCAATGCATGAACCTCAATGGCACCTATAGTGTCAAAGCGGTACATCCATGAATCTCAAGGGAATTATATATCTGGCTATAGTACAGGCTGTTTTGTTGTATGGCTGAAGACGTGGCCGCGGAAAACAGCGATTAGAGAGGGGTTACGTTAAGTCTGGATGCTGTGGGTGAGAATCGCCTTCCAGGATGAAGTCTCCATGATCTGCGCTGTGCATGGTTGGAGCCGCTAAAAGTAATGACTAGTAACCAATCTCGACGGCGTTCCTCTCGTCGGATTCTATCAAAATTACCCGAATGAGTGTCTGGAATGATTGTAGTAAGCCAGCAACGAGTCCCTTCCCCATCCACTTTCATTCTTTTCTTCACAATGAGGCTTTCGTGGTTGTACGACAGCGAAGCATCTCTACTAAACACTGGTGGTATGCTGTCGACGACGATGTTCACGATGATGACCTAAGTGTGGGCGCAGTCAAACATGTCTACGTGGGTAAGATTAACAGGCACCTACCGCTGTCACATTTCCTGTCGTCAGAGGGCTGATTGCATAGTTATTTCTTCTGATATGTAACTCATCCTGCCACCAAATCGTCACTGTCCTATGTTCATCTCTAGAATCATCTATATTCCACCACACAAGCCCGCTGGTATAAGTGAGATTTATCTCCATGTTAACTTTGCAGTGGGGATGCAACTTGCTCGTTTTCACGCCACCATATCTGACTCCCATCATATGGCCCAGCATTACCCGGTACTGGTGAAAGGAAGAAGGCCTTGGCTGCTGAGATATTTATTAGAAAATGCCAACCGACCAGACTATTGGACAGGGAAGCAAAACCCTCATTTGCATCTTATTTACAAAAACTGGACATCCATCTTATCCTGAACGCGTCTTCTTGAACTTTCCTCGACATTCATTGACTCCAATCACTCATTGCTCATATCCAAGCAAATGCTACAAAGCGACCTTACAAATTCCGCAACAGATTCCCCTTTTCAAGAGACGCAGGGCGAATTTGCAAGAACAAAACATACTACTGGCATGCCTCCCCATCAGTAGTATCACCGTTCCACTAGTAGTCTGCATAATAACAATCTTACGTTTTCATGCACGATAGTACAGTCTAGAAGAACGGTCGGGTAGAAAAACCAAGTAAAGAGAAGTGTACCAGTATATGGAAGTTTATGTTACTCTGAAACCCCAAAAAACCTACCAGAGCTGATGAAGTTTATGAAGGACAAAAGTTGAGCGCACAAGAATGCTTGCCATTCAGGTACAAAATTAGAGATGGTAAAGGAAGTTGTGGAACAAGACTTGTCGTCTTTTGAATCCAGCACTGAATGGCAACCATCTACTTGGAGATATTGTGAAACAGACCTAGAGTGGCGCATGCGGGAACCTGCCCACTTGGCCTAGTGAAAAACATATCACTAACATAATGGTATGTGGTCATTCAAAACAAGCGATGAGACTAGCCTAAGGTTTTCCACATGATGTGCCACATCACACCGCTTGTATCTGTGGAAAGTCACCTTTCGACTTGAAAACAGCTTCACAAGCATGTGGATTTGACAGGCGGTCAGATTTTCCGGGTCAGACAGCAAGCCACCAAAGTGACAGGGTATTTCATCTTGGTAGTCTAGACATATGAAAGCACCGGTTGATTGTGGAAGCTGGGTTTGAGTCAGCAAACACGCGGTAAGCCCACAGTAAAGACTTGTCTGGCTTGCCTAAACAGAAAGATAAGTGCAAAGCTGTGATTTATAAAAGACTCTTGGTGCCAATAAGGGCCGATCCCAGTGATGAGGCCACCATCCGACATACCGTGTATACTGCATAAGCAATTACACCGGTTCTTCTAGTCCATGGCTCGAACTAACCTTCTTGAAGACGAAATCAACTAACGAGTGGGTGACCTGTGCAAGTTTTTCCAAACAAAATCGTCAATAGATCATCTATAACCACCTTCATGTACCATACTACCCGGGGGCTGAGATACTGCCCGGTTGCCTAGGCCTAAGCACTGGTGGCTGAGGTGCCCAGGTTGGGTTCGAACCGCGAACCTTCCAGCCAGCGAGTTTGCATCTTAACCACTGAGATTTTCGTGCTTTTTCAGCGTGTCCGGTACACAGGCACACATGGGCATGCAAAGCTGTCACAGAACGAACAGATAATCCCGAGCTCAAATGGAGTTGGGTACATCTCTTGTCAGTGTGCTGACCAGTTTATGTAACCCAGGATGCAACCAGGTGCTAAGGGGTCTCTGTGATCGCCAATTATCGAGAGGACGTCGCGAAAGGATAAATGGAGTTTTTTGCGGTGCGATATAATATCCAAACAGAACGTAAAAAGAAGTGGACTAGTCTTTAAGTTGAGTTTGAATTCCCGCTCTATGAGTATTTTTTGCAAACAGAAAACTTGTCTACTTCCTCGCAATGACGATGAATAAGGCAAAAGAAATTATGGTGAGTTGACGAAGAATGGGAGATGGACTTCATAAAAGCTATATAGAAGAACTGTTGGTTTGATTTGGTTGTACACTTTTTGTCCCCCATTTCTTACCACTCGTGTTCTTGCTACTTTTTTCAAGTTTACTCGTTCAAGTGGGTAACGCCAAATTTGTGGCCGAAAATTCAGACACATCTATAATTCATCAAATTTTTTGATGGGTCGCATTCGCAGTTGAATTCTCACTGTGGATTCCCTAACTGTTGTTGCGTTGTCCCCTTTCAATTGTTTGCCGAACGAAACGAGAACATAGTAAAACCGTCGTCGTGTACTTTCCATGTTTGTCAGTTTCAGGAGCCTTGGAATGACTTCCAGTGTAAATGATCTTACGGCAAAAAAAATTTAGGGTTATTGGGGGAAATTATAACTGCAGCTCAGGAGAAGATGCATTAGAAATCCCATTTTTCAGTTACACCGATAATGTGCGCATCAGTTGGGTCAATAGGCAATAGAATTTGTTTTTTCCAGGCGGCGCCTTTGGTAGTACTACAACGCCTGACCCTATTACCGGATGCGGATGATTGATCTCTACCACTCTCCAGCATACGGCTCTCGGGAGCGGGATGAACAGACAGCCGTAAGGTAGGATACAGCGTGTTGTGAAATTCTGGTGAACGGGTAAAAATACGAGGGTTTAAAAGTGTTCTGACTTCCATATGAACAAAGAACGAAACGGTTTTGAGGCCAGTGCTTCCCTTTGGTGTGGACTCACCAGAATAATTACGCCAGAACAGGAAGACGACCATTCAAAAGAGAGTGGTGTGACCATGAACAAAATCCCAAAATACCTGAAACCTACTGAGACACCCAAACCTAATCAAAACGCAGTAGGAAAACCGGTAAGTATCAAGGCCAGTGAAGCAGTCAAACAGTTCAGCAACGGCTGACGATGGTGAGTGTCGATATACGCCAGCGTAACACGACGACGGTAATAAGTGTCCCGACATCTCATAGAAGCAGAGTGAATGATGAAGGACGCTTACCGATCAGCCAGTTTGTATCAATGTCAAAAGTGCTCGTTGGGGCGGGGGCTTCTTCCAACGGTAGAGCAGCGGAAGCTGTTGGATACAACAAAAACAGCATCTTTTTGGCAAAGCAGCACCCGAGGAACACTTTGAGCAATAGAGGTACCTCTGTATAATCTGAATTCTCCATGTTTCAGTAAATCGTCGGGGACTTCTTACATCTACGCCTTGAAACACGAGTGTACACAAAGCGACCAGTGCACCAATGGTTGACGGTCCCATAGGTGGCTTTTACCTCATTTTACCTGCTGAATAGAGCAAAATGAACCGCTTTGTACTCGTGTGAAGCAAGCTAAGACACCACGAGATCTGGCCAGTTTGTTAATTTCATTAAACAAAATTAGAAACCTGGCTGCGGGATCTGTTGATTTCTCGGTCACATCACTCTCATTTGTATAGTCCTGTCCTGGCTCACTTATTCTGGCGAGTCAACATAAAAGGACTGAAGCATTGGAATCGAGTGTTTCTCTTTCTGTAGCTCACCAGCAGTGCATCAGATCGCCCTTTCAATAAACTGTTTATCTTTCACCGCACAGACCAGGGTTGTACATCTTAGCATAGCATATACATAAGTTTGTTTACAATTATCCTGAGTGTTGTATGACCCATAGCTCCGAATACATCAAAAAATCATCAGTGGAAATCCTAGGTTGTCTGAGAAGGATAGTTTCCTGAATTAGAAGAAAAGCCCCCCGTCCAAACCTGTCTACGGCGTTTGTGACCAGGAAACGTGTTTTATATTCATGTTGGGTACTCCTTTTGTTTCAGTACCTTCAGATCGGAGGTTTCTGCAGTTGTAAAAGGTTTATCTTCCATCAATACTGTACAACTTTCTGGAATGACCGGTATCTTCATCTGTGTAAGATAACCGGTTGGCATCGCATACCTGGCCGGGATTGATGCTTCAGAAGTATACAACTGTAATGAGAAAGGGGTTTTAAATCATACGGATAATCAGAAGTACCTCAAAGGAAGTCGTGAGTGGATCAGCTGGCCCAACCACTTGGCTGCTCTTGAATAAGTGGGGCAAAGAGAAGCTATTCAGAGTAGTCATATTCGATATGCAAACCTTTGTTCCCCATCTTCCCGGAAGAATTTAGAATCACTGACGAGTGGGCGTGATTAGGAAACCAGGAAACTCGGTATTCCACCGGAACAATTCAGATAAAACCTTTGCGTATTTGTCCACTTGTTTGAAAGATGAGTTGCTATAACTGCCTTGTTCTTAAGTGCATTTGACCGGGGAGGGGCCAGAAGACTTTACTCTCTTTTTTATTCACTACAGATTTATTCATTGTAGAATTCTCAACAGTCTCAGGCGTAATTTTTGTCCCGTTATCTGACCTTAGTATTTTATACCTCGTAACACACATGAACGCTCACATGCCTCACATTTGGACTATCGTTTTACACATGTTACAGTTCATTTGGTTGACCCCTGTTACGGTCTCCTGTATCGATCGCTTTACTCATCATCCTTTCGCGTCATCCATCCGTGATATCACTGCTAAGACGGTTTGAAAAACCTGTGTAGCATTTTCTGGACAGCTAATAACCGTGGCTCCGAATTTGTTCCCTCACCTTTCCAAATATGAAGTAACCGCTTCATGATTACTGTGTACAACTCCGCCACTAATGACCTGTTTCACTGACAACTGAAGGCGCTGGCGCAACGTTTTCCTCTTTGGGCATTGGTCAGAGCCGTTGCCAGTTGACCTTCTTGAGTCACCTTACGAAAACTTCTAGCCTGTTCAACTGCGGGACCCCCAGATTACCGGAAGAGATTACCATAGATTCAGGTATCTCACTTGAACCCAAGCCTGCCTCCTTCACGCACATTCCGAAGCAGCTAACGCGCCAAGTAAGGTCAACTGACATACGTAAAGCGCAGTCTGGACCATATACACCTTAGCTGTGTCCCGTAGCTTCCTTCGTATTGATGATACTCACATACCTTGACAGTCGCCGCTCTATGATGGTCCCTACAAAGCCGTTGGTGTTCCTGACGAGTTAGGTTTGTACTGATAGCGACCGAAGTTCTGCTTCTCGCAGTGTTCGCTGTGCGAGAGGTTCACCTTTTGCTTCCTCACATTCAACTGCATCGACCACTTAACCTTCACTACTGCCCTTTTTGGTGAATATAGAAGTACATCTGCACTCATCGAAAATGCACTTTGTGATCCCATTTTTGGGCCACCAATTCACTCACGCATGTACTAATGGATACTGCCTAGCGTTTTCACTTTGTACCGCTGGCTTATTTGTGGTTCAGTCCTTTTGCCGGTTAATTACATTACATTTCCCTCAGAACATCGATTCAGATCCACATTTACACGAGTGCACACTTGAGCTAGGAGGCTCACGCTGTTAGCGCACTCAGCTTGTTGGACACTCAATTCCAAACCTGGTAATCGATCGATTGTAATTTAATAACACTGTATTGTGATAACTGATGTATGGACATAGTTGCTTGCCGTGAACATAATAGGGTTCCGCGGAATTAAACCATAAATTCCCGGAATACGTTGAATATTATCCATTCCCTCTTTCACTCACCTTTCGGTTCACTTTGTATACTAGTCCGAAGCATGTGCCTCATTTGTTGGATGCAATAAACGCGATCACAGACGCATGTAGTGGCACTTTCATCCGTTTTCTCCCCTACTGGTTTGTTTTCGCAACTATCAGTCGTCTGTTTGGTGTATCTGCTCTGAAAAAGTCCCATTTGGGTACATTTGGGTACATCTAGGTGCATTTGGAACGTTTTGGTGTCTCAAGTACCTGAGACACTTCAAACGTAAATCAATAGTTACTCGTACGATATAGCACCAAGTAGTCATACAAAAGTGCGCGTAGTTAAGATTTCATAAGGTCATGTATAATTTGTGAGGTTTAAGGTGAGCACGTGATGTCACCTAGGCTATTGACATGCAGGGACATAGAAGTAGCATTTCGACTGTGACATCATGTTCCAACAGGGCGGAAAAAGAGTATTGCGATGAGTGAAGAGAGAGAGAGAGTTACATACAAGGGCAAACACTACATGTACAGAAAATGGAGTACCAAGCTAATAGTATGTCACTCAGCGGTTGTTGTTGGGGGAAAAAGATGCGTCACGGTTGTCCCAACAGTATAAATTTTGTTCGTGATTGGACGTGAAAGTCGCTTTAAAAGTGGATCAACGATTTAAATACTGATCAAAACGACTAATGACCGCTGTCTTTGGACAGTTGGACTCTTGGTTGTTGGTCTGTTTGCCCAGCCTGACATTTGGGTTGCAAAGTTCCATCACCAATCGAGTTGATATCGTCAGTGCGGGGTCGAGTGCTTATTTGGTTTCTAGAGATGGATGGTTGCTGTCGAGGTGGCTTTCGTGTAGTTTGGTTGGTCATCTTGGAATCTAAGTTGCGTTTTAATCTCATTCCTTGTATCTAGATGGTTCGTTGGGTGCCTTTAATCCGACAGTTCTGTTCCTTTGTCGTGATTGCGTCGCTTCATTGTTGCTTTGTGCTCTGATTCCGCTCAAGTTCAGTGGTTGATTAGATAACCTATTTTTAGTGGCCCCCTTTTTTGATTAAACTGGTCCGTTATTTGTCGTTAGGTTGTTTGATTTCCCATGTGTTTCCGAGTCCCGTATCTGTATAACTCTTTTGTCCGTAGTGATCGATAGAATGGGCAGATATCGATTTGTTCGTTGATAGATTTTTGTGTGGAATATCACGCCGCGTCAAACTTCTGCTCCCGTTTTGTTCTTGTGTGAACTGATATTACTATCTGTCTTGATAAATTGAGTGATAAGTGACTTTGGATCACATCTTCTGCTGGTAAGCTTGTGTTTCTGTATTCTGCAAGCAAGTTCACTTCTCCACCCAGTCGAAAAGTGCTAAATACTCGTCGAAGTTCGCACTGTTTCCCTCTACTTCTTCCCTGGTTAATTACTTTGATTTTTGGTCCTACACAATGTCCCCACCCAATTCCAATCTCCCCTTGGTAGTCAGTCTTGCGACCGATTACGGTGTATCCGTTTATAGTCGACTTTCCTATCAACGGTAAACACATCAATCATTTGGAATTCGAATTTCATATTCTAGGACAAAGAGAAGGTCAGAAATATGAAGAGGAAGGAAGTGATTCTTTTGACATTTTTGCACAAATACTCTACTCATTAATAATTAATCTTTCTTGTTTCACGCAGCATCATACGGATCTTTTGTTTTCATCCAAACTGCTTCAACTCCCTTCCAAAAACATCGCATACATGTCTGTTTATCAGGCAATTGAGTGACGTTCAATCTTTCCTGTCGTGAAGCTCAACATCACTCCGTTGTTGTCCTTAAACAACATTCTCTCAGAAAGTGAAGACATCGTCTTTCCCACCTTTCCTAAAAATGAAAAACTAGTATGGTAGATACATGTGTCCTGACGGCTAGTGTCCTTCGCCTAACTTGTTACGTGGCAATCATCGACCACTAGACATCTTTTATCCTTTTGGTCGACATCTGTCGCTAGGCAAATTCTAGCCGTCATTCATTTGCCTGCCACCCTGTGTGTGTGTTCTGCCAGTTGTACAAAGTAAACCAGACAGGCTTGTCCAAACTATCCTGAAGACGTCCTAATCGGTTCCAGACTGTTAAACCGCGTAGGCAAGTCGGTTTTTTTTAGCTCACTTTTCTCTTAATCCCGTCGGTGTGGTGGGACGCTTGGCAATTGGGGAAGAATGTCCGAACGTACTGAAAATCTAGCCATGGGCTTGGGTTTTCTAAATGATGTCAGATAGTTTGGACCGAACTCGAGGACCCTTACAAAACCCGAGCAGTTGGCGCAGTTTTCCAGCTATCGGGTCCGCGCGGTGCGTTTCCTCAGGGCAATGCACACATAAACACCTGCTTTTGGTGCATGTACGAAGAGGACGGAGTAGCTCTCCTCGTATGCGGATGAGTCAGGCAAGAACAAGTCAGGGGAAAGATTATTACACGGAAATTTTTGCCAGCTCAGGACCGTCCTCTCTAGTTCAGGCCCTTGGCTATACTTGCGTGAAACGACTGATGGGGGGATAAGGAGGAGATGTTTGACACATGACGAAATGAGCGTCAGACGCTCATCGAAAAGGACAGAAAAGTACTTGACACTGTTATTTTTGGTTATTGATCCGGTGAGACTTGATCCGTTCGTCGAGCTTGAAAACGAGCTTGCAAATGTCTTTGTCATGTTGTGGTGAGACGTATTACCTGAGTAGATAGGCGGACAGTTTTTTTCCACATGCGTAGATTTTACGTAGATTTTAAGGAGTATGGTAATCTCTAACAAGCTCCGCGGTATACAAGTTTTCTCTTTCAGAAGTTGATTGGCTCGTTCTCCACCCATGTTGTGTTGGGGTCTGTCCTCCTTGATTCCGATCGGCCCATGAGATGCCATTCATCGACTCATTCTTTCTCTGCTCTGACTGAATCGTTTGTGGTTTATGTTGCGTTTTAGCACATTTTCCTGATGTTTGGTTGGTTAGTTGTCTCCGCTCTATTCTGATTGGTCTGTTCCAAGTTTCCACTCTTCTGTAAGAATTCCTACTTTTTTAATTGTGTCTGGGTCTTAGATGTATGCTGCCTTTTCGCCAAGAGTTATACATTCTGGTCCAATTATTGTCACATTCAATTGGACTTATTTTCAGGTTTGGTTGTTTTTAATCTTCGGTTCACTGTACGGCACGGAGCTTCGTGGCTCTGGAATTCCTCTGTTCTCGAAGTTTGGGAGACGTGGTCGGTCGAACGTGCTTGTTTCTTGTCTTGTCAGTGAAATATCACGTCTTGATAAATGCACGGCTTCTCTTTGTTTTTTCATTAACTCGAAATGTTAGCGTTGATTACGTGTCCTTCCTACTCTGCATTTGCTTAGACAAGTGAGGCTTGATCGTGTCTTCAAGTGACCTTTTCGTGTTCGTTGATTATGGCTGATAGCTTCCTGTTTGCTTGTTTTACTTGGGGTTTCTCACAATCCTCGCAGTGAATGTCATAACAGGCGTTAGTCATCTAGAATGCGCGCGTTTTTTCCCTCGCATTCCTTGGTGCTTTTTGTAGTGGTTTTGCTGGTCTGTAAATCACCTCTATATTATGTTGTCGTAATATCTTTGCGTCCATCTCAGAGATGCTGTGATTTACGGTGATGCCTTTGTTTGTCCTGTATTCATGTATTCGGGTTGATTTGGCTGCATTTTCCAGGCGATTCCTAGAAGGAATCCTTCAGACAACTGTTCCTGTGGAAGGTTTTCTCTTACATTATGTTTCGAGGTGTCTCAATTCACCTGAACAGTGCTCGAGTTCAGCGCTCTTTGTGGCAACTCGGATGGGAACAAAGTTTGGTCTGCGCACTCTGGTTTTGTGCGCACCTCCGTTTGCATCTGTCACTTCAGTTGACTATTGTTGCAGACATTTTGAAGTGTCAGTTTTCCATTGTTTTCCCCTTCATCTGCGAGCCTGGCGTGATTAGAAAACGCTGTCTAATAATCAATTTTTTCTTCCTGGTTCATGCTGAGGACACCAAAATATGGTCTACATACTGATGATCGGCAATAAGATCCGATCCAGCTTCGCACTTTAGTCTTGATGTCGAACCCTAAAACTGGCGTTCCCCTAGTTGGCATCCCCTAGTTGTCCATAATGCTCACGGCTGAATTCTTCTGAATCTCAAGTGGCGTGTATATCAGGCTATAGTGTGGTCTGTTTTTTTGTAAGGCTGTAAAACGTGTTCTCATCAGGCAACGGGACTAAGGTCGTAAACCACCAATATCTCAAAAACATCGCTCGCGTAGGCTGGTTTTAGCGAATTCGCAAGGAAGAAATTGAAAGACGATTGAAAGACGGTTGTGCAACAGACACTTCAGTCGAAAAATGTGTCCAGCACCGGAAGTTGCGCTGGTGAGGCCATGTGATGCGCATGTTGAACCATCGTTTTCTGAAAAGGATGCTGTTTACAGTACCCAATGTGACATGGTGCAAGCAGAGAGGATGATCAACCTTTGACCTGGTAGAGGGGTATAAAACGGATTATTTGTGTGCTGAGGGTGGGACTCATCTCCTAGGGTAGGAACCACGTGATCCCCACTGTGTCTGGGTGTAGACTGTGCAAAACATAGCTGCTAATCGAAATCAATGAGATTCTTTTTGTCAAATTCCATCCGGACTGCCTGAATGAGCGTCTGGTTGTGGTAGGGCAGTACTAAGGTTCCTTCCCATTCACATTTATTCCTTTCTTCACAATAAATCTCTCAAACTAATTAGGGCTGTAGGGTGGCGAAGCAGTAGTGTTGAACACTGACGTTGTGTTGTCGATGATGAGGATGATGATGGTGATGATGATGACGACGATGATGATGATCAGAGCACACGGTCATTCAGAGGTCCAGCAGTCCGCACATATCTTCTTTCTCCAGGTATCCGTTTGGTGGTTTACAGACGCCCACCCGTTCGGGGACGAGTGTATTTGCGAAGTGTACAAAAAGGCACCCAGAAGATAAGCGTCTTATATAAAGAGTGTTGCCCTCAAGCATAAAACGTTTTGTGAATTTTGCTCGATTAGCTGGGGTTTTACCAACTCCAAGGTGCTGCAGAGCGGTGTAACTGAGGAAAGTATATTGGACAAAACTAACTCATCAAGCTCACCAAGTTTGTTCTATTCCCACCAAAAGGTGATACCCTGTCAGGTGGTGAAATCAGCGATTCCTGTAGTGCGGGTGGTGCTCAGCGATTTCATCGCACTATGAACAGTTTCTGATTGATGGATTTGGACTGCGTGTGTGGACGAATAGTGATGACGGTTGAATATAGTGGGTAATTAGTGTTATATATATACGTATATATTATATAATGGGGGAAAAATCCACAAAACTAGTTGGCATGCTGAATGCCAAAGATACTCATCAATCTCATTGAATTTCAAGGCTTAAGATGGAAAAATCGTGGTTAAAACACAGATATTGGACGATTAACCACCATTCACCACTGGTGGTAATTTCATGTTGCGTCTCTGTCAGTGACGGTTAGCGAGTGTGTTGACTTTGCTGTTTCTTCGATGCGTGGGGAACTTCCCAAGTAGAAAACAAAACCGCTTGATCATTTAAACATTGCAATCCCATTCGCTGGCCCCGACTACAAACTACAAGGAGGCTGGCTACCCCATCAGTTTCCGTGTCGACATATTCCATCTGACCTTATCAGGTCAAATGTCATCTCCTTGTCTTGACAAGATCAAACCTACTTCACCTGATTTTCCATACCTCGCAGACACACTCCATCTTCAATTGATCAGGTTTCTCCATCTCCGGGTATTTCCACCTCCTGCTGCTTCCAAACACAATGGCGAACACGGTATATAATCTGCGTCCTGTGCTTTTTTCGATCATATGACGCCATAATCACCCCTGAAAAGTGTTCTTTTCATGCCTTTTGCCAGCGAAAATTCACAATGGGCAGTTTGTTTGCATCCAACACCCACACTTTTCAGGAAAAGGCCAAAATCGATTTCACAATTCGCGCTCTGCAAAATCTTCCAAATTTGCTATGGGACTGCCAGATTCCGTACCAGGTTCAGCCTTCAAAGAAGGCTGAATTGTGTGTACTTAAACTTGAATCTGTGGCCTTCCTGCAACAACCTTTAGGAGTTTAATTTTGCAATAGACCCAAAAATAACGAATGCTGGTCGAACAAAAACTTTTCTTAGCGAATATACACTCATTTGCAAACTAATTTGGTTTTTCGAGAGACTCACCTGGAACCCAGCTGAATCTCTCGTTTGTGGTGTTCTCAGGCAACTGAATGTGCTGCACCAGGCCGCCTCATGTTTCAGCCGCTACGATATTCGAGATATCGCGATACATGTTTGCCTTTGTAATGTACTACTCGTAAGGTTGTTGAAAATCCGTCGACAGCCCACAACCGGTTTCGTCCTTTTTGGGGCTCATCAGGTAGGCGCAGTTGGCCTGAGAACACCACAAACTAGGGATTCAGCTGGGTTCCAGGTGAGTCTCTCGAAAAAAAACAAATTAGTTCGCAAATGAGTATATTCGCTAATTTCGTGCAATCTGGTTTCAAGTAGACCATAAGGTTAACGCAAACCCGAGGACTGCGCCTACCTGATGAGCCCCAAGAAGGACGAAACCGGTCGTTGGCTGTCGAAGAGTTTTCAGCAACCTTACGAGTAGTATATTACAAAAACTTTTCTTCTATTGCTTGCTAAAGAGGAGGATGTTGAAAGCCCAGTTAGAATAGATGGTCGTTGGTTTGTTCACTGAGCTGGTCAATTTGACTGCAAACGTTTCATCGCTAATCGAGGTGACATCATCAGTACGTTGTTAGGGTACGTGGTGGAATGTAACGATGGGTTAGTGGTTGTGCCTATTGTTTTACCAAACAGTGATGAGTAAGGAACTAAAATTTTGCTTCAACGAGCAATTATCGCATTTGGTCGGCTCTTTTTGGTGCTACCTGTATGGTGGGTTCCAAGAGTACGACTGTTGGTGACTACTAAAAACAACACTCCAACTGTTGCACTTCATGCAATCGAGCAAGACCATGGCATCAGGCTTGCTGGAATGCATTCAAACGTAGAGAGGACTTGCACTAGAGCACTAGTGATCAATAGGCATCAGAAACGTGTCAGCCACCGTGATGAAGCTGACCTTTTATCTATCGCCACACCGGAGATTTATTGTTTTGATGGTGAACATGTCCTTAATGTGAGCAACCCAAAAGCTATACAACGCGAGCGGGTTCAGTTAGAACACATGGTTGACTCAAGGAAAACTCTGGGACCGCGCCTACCTGATGAGTCCGAAGTGAGTCCGGTCGTGGGCTGTCGAAGAGTCTTCAGCAACCTTGGGAGTAGTTTTAGTTCGAGAAAATATACTGTGATATCTCGAGTATCGTACCAACTCAAACATGAGACAGCCTTTGTGCAGCCTTATGATCTGCTATGAAACTATGTATTAGGTGTACACGAATTTGCAAAACAGGCCGGTTTACCACCACGGGCTAGACGTGCTGGAATTCGACCAATTAGCAGCCCATGTTGCCTGACTAGCGGGGTTTTTAATATCTTTCTAGAAAACCTTGTTTTTCACTGTTCATGCTATTGGCATAATGTCCTGAAGCAACCTTAGTTTCAACTGCTAACACGGATGAAAAGCTGCGGTCGATGTGTGCAGTAGACGTAAACATGTGACAGGCCGCTGGGAAGGCGAACGCGCACGCAAAGGTTGTGTATCATTCACCACACTGTTCACCAAAAATACACACGTACCCTCCATTC
>NW_008751844.1:134305-140333 GCF_000715545.1 Opisthorchis viverrini
GAGTCTACAGCAACCTTGTGAGTAGTTTTAGTTCGAGAAGATATACTGCGAAATCTCGAGTGTCGTACCAACTCACACATGAGACAGCCTTTGTGCAGCCTTATGATCTGCTATGAAACTATGTATTAGGTGTACACGAATTTGCAAAAGAGGCCGGTTAACCACCACGGGCTAGACGTGCTGGAATTCGACCAATTAGCAGCCCATGTTGCCTGACTAGCGGGGTTTTTAATATCTTTCTAGAAAACCTTGTTTTTCACTGTTCATGCTATTGGCATAATGTCCTGAAGCAACCTTAGTTTCAACTGCTAACACGGATGAAAAGCTGCGGTCGATGTGTGCAGTAGACGTAAACATGTGACAGGCCGCTGGGAAGGCGAACGCGCACGCAAAGGTTGTGTATCATTCACCACACTGTTCACCAAAAATACACACGTACCCTCCATTCGTCATTTTCTCATCATCTAATCAACAGACTTCTCTGTCGGTAACATTCCAACCCACGCAATGCGTGTGGCTCGCTCTCTCTCTCTTCATCGGCATATTAAGCAACAGACCTCTTAAGCCCCCAACAGCCCGACTCTCTTTTGCTCTTTGCTCTCGCCAAACAAGGTTTCTTGAATGCAAAGTGCACAACTCAGAAATTTAAATCAACCGTTCAGCACTACATTGCGAGTCCATGTGAACTGCACGCTTCCATAGAGATTTGCCACATACCTGATCTGTCTAACCATTTCAGTGAGAACCTTCTCAATCCAGACATTCGGTACTGTAAAGTATAAGTTTCGAATCATACCACAACAGTTTTATCGCATCGTTTTACCGATCGTTCAATCGGGTTTCGGCGCGTTTTCTCCTACCGTCTTCTAAATATACCGAATGGCTCAAGTATACCTCACAACTAGCTACCGAATCGGCATGTTGCAAAACCTAGTGAGGCCACAAACATTATGAATCCTGTATACCGGCGTTTGAGAAGAACTGTGCCGGTGAGGACTGAGTGTACGGCTCATACAGCAACCATACGTAGAGAGTCGATGGATATTCATGTTCCTGTGGAAGCGTGACAGCAAAAGACAACATGGCAGCAAACCACACCGGGGAGACCACTCTCGGGACACCCCAAAGAAGTAGACAAGATCCATTGAATCCGAAAAGCAATGCAGCTTGTCAAAGCAACTAGATATCCACGTTCAGCTCGACACGATCAACAAGTGCGCTGTTCACTTTCGGTAACACAGGTGGACTTGTTTTGCTTCATACTGTATCTAGGATGTACGTCTGCAATGGGACATCAATTGAGGAATTGCATCTGGTGGTACGATATGAAGCCAGAGGCTAATTCGGCGTGCAATGTTCCATAATTCCGTAATTCAAAAGTGCATGCCGTCTGGATTGACAAAGTCACAAAGAGCTCGCGTTGAATTATGTAATTAGGTTTTAGGAGTGGATGTATGTTCGATTACTCGTGAAAAAGTTCAGACCGTTTCATGTTTGCCCCAGTAGGGGAAGGTCTGTGTGCGTTTTTTGAACAATAGTGTACAACCATAAACACAATAAACTACTCATAAAGATCTTGGAAACATTTCAAGACCACAGATCTGTGTCGACCTTGGCAGGGCTCATCAGGTGAGCGAATTCCTAGAGTTTCCATCAACCTTATGATCTGCTTGAACCCAAACTGCACTGATCCGCATATCTGAATCAACACAGATACACGGAAATTTACATCTCGAAATTCAAATGGGCCTTTCCAGACCAGGGACTAATCAACACTAGGTCACGTGAGTAGATCGAAGGATGATTGATGCCATACCGTCATAAAGCAAAAGGAAAACCTTGCCGACAATCCACTTGCGCAAAATTTTGACCGTAAAGTAGTGGATTCGAATTGTGGGGTGCGTGCTGAGGCTGATTTTTAACTAGAATGAAACGATTGCACAACGACTCCTGTATTTTCAGCATAGATTTACTTCAGTTGCAGGATGAAAGCTTGATTGAATTCCATTGGTCATCCGGTAACTGTATAGTACGCGTTGTCGAAAGGAATGATGTATCAGAGCTCAAACCTGAGGAGCAGTTAACGGAAACCACTTGGGACCACCATCGTGGTTCACAATTGCGTACAAATGATTTGGCATGTAACAGGAAACAATGCATACTGTGTATAGAATCGACGTAACGATGTCCTTCTCTAACTACTAGTACAACATGACGTATTTCAAAGGGTGTGTGAAAGAAGCAGACGCTGTTTTTATAGAAATTTTGGATCGGCTTCACAAGGTGAAGCTGAAATGTTGCGAAGCAATGATTTCCCAAACTGACTTGAACTCAGAATAAAGAGACATTTTCCATACTTTAGTACTAATTTTGTCACCAAGAAAGTAGCGGATTTCGATCAAAATTTTGACAGGTTTGAAATAACTCTCGTAGGAGGTACGTGAATGTAAAATCTGTAGGTTGTAGAAGGTTGACTGTCGTTCATCGAGTTCTTCCATTCCTAAAACAGTACGCCAGGAATGGGTATCAGTAGTATCGCGAAGAGATGCGGTAATTCTCAAATGAGATTTCCCCCCGTCACCAGCAGCATCAATGATTCTCAATTAGGACGAAACAATTCTATTGTGTTCCTTGGCCCCTCGGCATTGATTGACTTTACTTAAAGCATGAAATCTTGATTGAAAATAGCCATTAGTGAATAGCGACCACACAGAGGAGTGTGTTGGCTAAGTGCTATAGGTGCTAATGGAGAAAAATGCGAGCTGTCAAAGGAAGCAGAGGTTGGTGTAGCTGCCCTAATTCGATTCGTGAATCGGGTAATTGGACTATCCACTTTACAGGATGGCTAATGTGGAACCCAATCACACACATGATAGGTGGTAGCCAGGGAATTGAAGAACGGACAGGACTGAGTTCCAGGCCAAATTGTTTAGCCTAATTATTTAATCTTGCGATTTAATTTTAGCTACGATACAACAAAGTGATGAAGTTGTCAAAGTGTCCGCTGCATCAGAATGCTCAAAACGAAGGCCAGTCCTTCACAGATGCTATTGTTTTTGCCCTCAAAAATCGCAACTCAGGAGAATTTCTTACTTGAAGGAGTATTACTCTATAAAATCCATTTGAAGGGTTACTAGAGACATACCATGGAATTAAGTCTGGTGATTGTTTCGGTTGGATTTCGTTATGCTGAGTTCAATAAGCGTTTGCGGATGGAACTGGAAATGTCTCAGAAAAGAACTGTTGAGCGAAAGCGTTCAGAGTCAAGTCCTTGATACTCATTATACCGTCTCATGGCCTACTTCATTGTGGGGCCTTTGGGAGGGGATAAACAAAGCAAAACTGATGTCTGCTAAAGTCTTGCCTTTTCCAAAAGAAAAGTGCGCGTGAAGAAACAGTTTGTCCCTCTAAATAATCCATCCGTTTGGATGGTCACCTTGAACCACGTTTCGATTTATGTGTGCGTCTCTCTGGCGAAGTCAGGCAGAGAGTTATGACTTTCTAAGAGATAACTTGCTAGTAGAGCATGTTTTAAGGTAATAAAATTGAGAGCATCACTTAGTTCTCAATTTCTTCCGCCAAGCTGATGTATAACCAAGTGCCTAAGTTGGTGATCGCTATGAAATGAAAAAGACATCGCATCGAGTACTAAATTCTTATTTCCGTCTCTTCTGATATCCAGTAGATGATATGAAGCTGTTCCAAAGCGATACTTGCCATAGCTTCATACGATTCAACGTAGAAAGCTGGTGCCACCAACAGATCAAAATCAATCAAGCCACGCTAGTTCAAATTACTTACAGTTAAAATCAAACTTGGCTGAATGACACCAATTTGTCCTCATCACAACTACCCAACTGAAATCGGTATTTCTTGAGGGTGGCTTCTGCAGATAGGATCAGAACTGCCCTTTAGCGACTGTCATCCTGGAAACAGGACAGCGGCGTGAACAAGAAGTTGTTCATTCTGAAATTGCTCTGAATTTATCGTCACTTCAACTTGAACACTTTTTGTTCAATCCTTCACAGCCTTTATTGACTTTCTGCCTCTCTTACTACAAAGAGAGACAACTCAAGAAATGTTTAGATGGCTTCAACCATCTTTAAGTCCAAAGTAACGCCAATGAGGCGTTCTCAGAAAATGGGAGCATTCGGTAGTTATGCTCACCGCTCTTTGTTGGAGAAGCATTTGATTCCGGCGGGGGGGCAAGTATGATTTGGAGTGGGGTAGTTTTCACCATGGTCATTAATTTCAAGGCAAATATCACTCACTGCACTTTAGAGACATGTTCTGCGGTGACACTGTTCTTGTCGAGAGGTACCGAAGAACCACCGTATTTAAGCCACGTTTTATCACAAAATCTCCTTCCATTTCACGTCGCTCGATATCAACTTCAATATAATGAAGGAACCGTAATTTGGAGACCATTCAGGCACCTGACTTTGATGCTTGCTGACAGTTGCCTATACAGCTACTTTATAGTACTGCAATAGTTCAGTCGACCTTCGCCACAGAGCGGCTTAGTGCACCCTCATGGAAGTAGCAAATATCGTTCCTTCCTGAATATCAAGAGACGTATATATCAGGCCATATTGGGGGCTTTGGTTATCTTGGAGATTTGGCAGCTACGTGCATCGGAACTGAGAAGTCCTCAGCAGTTGATCGACCACCCTTGTTCAGAACCATAGCTGGTGTAGGATAGTGTCGACAAACCCGCAACGATGCGATTATAGAACGCGTGTTTGGTTGCGCAGTGAGGACTACAATCGAAAAAATGTGTTCAGTACGAGAAACTACGCTGGTTAGACATGGCGAAAAGGGTGGTTCAATGTCAAATTCAGAATGGTGGAAGCAAGGAAGTATGGAGGTGTTGTGGATTGAAATTGCCCTCCAGGATGGGGATTGCGTGATCCGCACTGCTTGCCCCCCAGGATGGGGATTGCGTGTGTGCTTGGCTGGGAACGATGCAAGTTGCACCTGCTCATCGATGTCAGTTTACTTACTGTTGTCAATTTCTGCCCAATTTGTCTATGACTGAAAGTGTAGGGAACTCGAGGCGGTTGTTGTAGATACGCATTAATCATCCATGTTTTCTTCACAATAAATCTTTTAAATGGATTACGGCTATTCCGCGTTGAACACTGATGTTGTGCTTTCCATGATGATACCAAAGTTGATTTTGTTATTTTATCGATAATGTTGATAATAACTCTTTGCACTTGCATGAATCTGCGAAACAAGCCTAAAACAAGCAAACAACCATGAGGATTTCGTGTTCATCTCGTTCCGTGATCTTCAAATCAGGTGACAACTAAATAGCTGAATAGTGCCGCGTTTGTAAGCAGTGACTGTGCAATTTTCGTCAATTACGCGCCCAAATGCAGTCATCTAGTTTTCAGATATTACGCTGTTGGATCTTCAGTATGGTGGCCCGGTAGGGCTTCGCACAACGATGAGTTTAGCGTGGGCAAGTCGCCCATGGAATCGATTGATATAGTTTGGCACATCTGACCTTGTGACTGTGGAACCCACTTTCAACAGAGTGGTATTTTAGCTTGTCTCATGCCCACGAGGTCCAGCTCCCTTAAAATTGCTCCGTTTGTATGTATTTTGCCCTTGCGGTTGGGCATTAGACGGAAAACCTTTTTTCACGTAGTCTGTTGTTATCCACCAGACTCTTGATAGAGTGACTAAGTCGGACAGTTTCTGACCACCTGGTCTCAATCAGTTGTTGTATAAAAGTCTTTAAGGAATGCTAACTAACCCCCTCCTCCGTGTTCGATGGACGTATCCTAAACACGGAAGACACCTTTCTGAGATTACGGCTTCCTGCTGTCTGGCATCTGTCATACGTAGAGGAACTCAGCAACAGGTATCCTGGGGTCAGTTATCCAATTCTTGACCTCTAGTACTGCAGGTGAAAGCCAGGAGCCAATGTAGTGCAAAATACACTCATTTGCATACCAAGTTGGTTATCGGCTAACCCCCCCCCCCCCCCCTGGTGAACATTAAATACTATCGCACGCTA
>NW_008751844.1:140368-147237 GCF_000715545.1 Opisthorchis viverrini
ACAAAACTTACCATCCCCCCCCCCCCCGTTTAGGATACAATTCAATTGCACGAGCTGTGTATAAACAAAAGATTCAACCTGGTAGTATCTCAGCCCTCGTGCTTCCTTCGGTTAGCATGGCAACTAGGCACCGGAAGAGTGCTACAGCTGAACAATGTTTTTTTACGGGAATGTTGACGATTCAGCAACACTTGACCATTTGGCTACGTGCGGCTCCACTGAAATTTAGCCCTCTATTGAAAAGTAAAGATCTCCTCACACCACCACAAGAGAAATCGTCACTGGAAAAGCCAGTCAATACATGACCGTGTGATATGGTTTTCCGTGATTGAAGGATGAGTGGTGTTATGTCCTGTCTAACTGAAAGCTAATCACACCGCTGATCAGCTTCTCGTGGCGAAACGGTTGTGTTCAACCACTAGCCGGATGGTCGCGGGTTCAAAACTCTCCTGGTTACATGAGGGTGAAACAGGATGAAACGGTTCTCGTCGGCTTCTCAGCATAGATAGGTGTCATTGACAGGGTGGTAGAAAAAAATTTAAAAAATCGTTCAGCTGTAACAATCTTTCGGTGTCTAACTGCCATGCCACCCGAAGGTTCCACGACGGCTGGTATAATGCCAGGTTGCTCAAGCATAGACAGGGGAAGTCGAGAGGCAGAGGTTGGGTTCGAACCACAAACCTTTCGGTCAGTAAATTTGCGTTCTAACCACCTGAGCCATCTCGTCCCCAGGGTAGTAGCTTTACTGTAAATAAAAGTTGTATGGCCAAAAACATTCTGGCAAACATATAAGGATATCATCACTCGACGGACGCGCTCTCAACTGTAGTTCATTTTTCAAGTGTGTGCGTGCAATCAGATGCTATTTGAATTCCACATATGTTTTCGTGTGTTTTTAGGGTTCCAACTCAAATAAACATTCTAGCATTTTGTCAAGGTTATCAAACCTTCTGTGGTATTTTTAAATATGCTACGGTATCTATTGATCACCGATGGGGACGAAAAAACATTTCCTGGTCCAAAATAGCTGTTGCCCAGTAGAGTTATTATGTTCGCGATAACTTTCAATCATTTCTGTGTCGGTTGGCAACATTGTGGTTTTAAAAACCTCCCTGTGGAATTTGGCATTCTAAACTATTTAACCAAATCTTCTGGATGGTGTTCATTTCAGCGTTTGACCAGTGGACCAAAGTAAACCTATTGCTACTCACAACAAAGCGGGAAAACTTGTTGTCAGCTGAAGCTAGATAAGGACAACAAATGTTGTGTACAATTTCAGAATGGTTTGGTAAATATTCGTTGGATTTATTGCTGGGATGCGTTTCGCTTCTGACACAAAATTGTCTTCAGGCCAAGTTGACAGGTTTTTAGAGCAGACAGGGAACCAATCACCGAGGTCCGTTCCAGCTAAACTAGTTCATCGCTGCTGAATTTCGATCACGAGTACCAGGCGGTTAGTGTGGATGATTAAAACTTACGATGGCTGGGTTAGAGGAGAACTGTTGTCAAGTTAAGTTGAGATTGGGTACTGCTTCCTGCTTGGGGTACTTCAGCTGAGCAGTCCTCCTAATGTCTTTAAAAACTTTTTTTCGATTTGTACATTTCAAGTCGGCTGACCTAAAATCGATCTCCACGTACTTATCATCCCTACCTCGTCCATTCATTCTTGTTAGGACCCTTGGTGATTTCCACTGCTCCGGTCACCAGACGGTGTGGTGTGAAGCTTAGCTCCGCCTGTAAACGTCGACATTTTCCAAGTTTATTTTATCCAATATCTGCTGCATGCTCCGCAAGTGGTGGGTCGTTAAACGCCTCGTTCCTGGTGTTGTGTGTACTCCACTTGCGCCCACCGGTTCTAGAGTACGGCCGTTTAATCGCATCACAGTTCGAATTCTTCTCAGCCGGAAAGTGATCCTTTAAATAAACCAACAATGGGCGTTAAGTTTCACCATAATAGAACGCTACTCTAATGTTGACCGTATTCAGTACCATTCAGTACCATTCAGTACCAGTGTCTTCAGACATCCTTGTTCCCTATGGGATGACTTGACTTCTCTTCCGAACCACTGTCTGAGGCCGATGCCCGTCGTAGTTGTCGCTTAACTAAGCTCATCAGGTGTCTTGAAGTCCCTTTTTCCCTCGCTGTGTGCTTCTGGTCAACCTCGTCTGTACACAGTGCTCTTACTCTGCTAAACATTGTTGAAACTACATTGATATATAACATCTTGGGATGAGTGGATAGGTGGATGAGTGGATAATACGGCCGCGCATCAGCCTACAGTCATGTGGTGAAACAGTACCTTCTTGACTTCTGACTGTAATCCGGTAGCATCAGGAAGGGTGAAAAGTTACAACAATTAGTTGAAAACAGCATTGGTGTTTTCGATTTATCAAGTGGTGTGGGTGTGCTGGTGACACATCGGTTGGTTGAGAACAGATCGACCACCAACTATGGTCACAAGTGAATGATATAAATAGAACGCTGTATTCCCATTAATACAGTTTTTTTACTCTGGCAGCCTTCTTGATTTCTGGCTGTAACCCGGAAGCATCGGGAACGGTGAAGGGTTACAACAGCATTAGTGTTTTTGATTTGTTAGGGTCTATTTCCAAATTTTCCGCCACTCATGTGTGTCATACCGCCTAGAAAATGCAGTGTTCCCGAAGGAGACTCTGGTCCATACTCAACTTAGTATAGGGATTCAAGTGGCTAAGATACTGGTTGAATTCTTTGATCATATCATGTTTTGTCATAACAAACATTTTGTCCACATATTACTGAAAACCTTCAAAGGACATTCGAATCCGTCAAAGGTAGTTGTCAATCGTTTTATTATGGCTGAATTAAGCATAGCAAATCGGTGTGTTGCATCCCAATTCTTGTAGACGGCTTCGGTGGGAGAAAATTCCAGGTAAAACTTACTCGGAGCAAATTAGAGTGGATTTGTGTCAGCTTAAAATCCCATTGGTACGCACTTTCTGCAGTTACAACCCACGAAATGTCGAGTATTTGTCCCAGTTTCTACATCAGACAAGCACCTGATCAACCAAAGTGGCAGTTACTGATAGTGTGGATACATAGAGAATTGAACAAAATGGCATGAGCGAATATACACTCATTTGCAAACCAATTTGGTTCTTTCGAGAGACTCACCTGGAACCCAGCTGAATCTCTCGTTTATGATGTCCTCAGGCAACTGAATGTGCTGCACCAGGCTGCCTCATGTTTCAGTCGCTACGATATTTGAAATATCGCGATACATGTATACCTTTGTAATGTACTACTCATAAGGTTGCAAGGTTTCAAGTAGAACATAAGGTTGACGGAAACCCGGGGACTGCGCCTACCTGATGAGCCCCAAGAAGGGCGAAACCGGTCGTGGGCTGTCGATGGATTTTCAGCAACCTTATGAGTAGAACATTACAAAAAATGGCATGAGTTTTTCTCCATGCGACAATCAGTCGCCGATGGTCGCGTCTGAGTATGCTCCATGATAGCCGTGTTTTGAGAAGCAGAGTAACCTATCACACAGGCTGAAAGATGTTCCCCATTCAGATATGATGAATGCCCTTAGTTCTTTTGATCATTTTTGTCCTGAAGAACATCGGGTGAGACCTCAGGAATGAGGTGTTTTTTTGCGATGGAGGCATCTTGATATCTAGGTACATTTGAAGGTTGAGAGCATCCCGAAGGCTGTTTACCACACCACAGGAAATAGCTTCCACGTCAACTGTGAATAGCTGCCTGGCCTTCTTTGCGATTTAAAAAATTTCCAAATGCAACTGGAATGTATTCACATTTTAGATGTAAATGAGGAGCCAGAACTAGCTTAAAGGCAAAATGTCATCCACACGGACAAATCAATGTTCTTTGTCAAGTTCAGGTACACGTCTACATAAGATAAGTGACAGAACCAACGATCGGACGTGCAAACCCTTTAACCAGATAAGCGACTGAAATGACCACGTGATGTCCGACACAGTCGATGATTCTCGGCAAATCAACTCAAAGCCTCTAGGAGATCTCAACGTCTTTCCTAATCTCGCTATTCTCGCCCTCATATCCTCGCTAAAACTTACTTGACGCTATATCCTGTCTAAGTGATAGCTGCTCACACTGCTGATCAGCCGCTCACCGCCAAACGGTTAAGTGCTTAACCACTAGCTGGATCGCCGCGGGTTTTAAACTCCCAGTCTCCTGGTTACGTGAGATGCGCACTACTGATGATGCCTAATAGGGATAAAAACATCTCTTGTCGGATTTCCAACATTGCCTGACTTCACTTAGAAATCTCAACTGAAGATAGACTTTCAATAAAAGGTGCTTTAAATAAACAGGCAACTGGCCAATCATGCTAGAATGAATCTTTTCTGCATCTTCCATTCAGCACTAACTATCACCATCCATTCAAGGACCACTGACTTAGACTCCAACTAAGCTATCAGGCTTCGGGTTGATAAGACAGCGCAGTTTAGCGTCTAACTATCATTGACGGCACTCCACGGCACCGACACGCTTATACAAGCACCCGATTCTTATTTTGTTTGATGAGACACCGCATTTCACATGCCGTTAACATGGTCGGAAAAATGAAGTGAACCATATTGGACATGCTCGAGCAACTGGCTTCCGGTGCCACCCAGTTAGCGTTTTGTACAATTACTTCGAAAAGTGTGGAGCATATTTGGCATATTATACTGTTAGTAGGACTCTGTCTAAGGAGAATATCAGCCAAACGCTTGAACGTCCAGAAGTAGAAAATGGGAATTTTCACTTGTAGACTAATTTTCAGTTGTAAACTGGTTTTCAGTGTTGAACACTGATGATGATGATGACGACGGTGATCATGGAGGAAAAAGGAATCTTTCGGGAGAGGAGATTCTTGCATAGCCAAGACAGATTGGTGTCTTAATACAAGAATGAAGGAGTACGTCCACATCAAAGGCTCAGAGCCTGATAACAGAAAAAAAATCCGAACCCTTCTCTGATCGTAAGTCAACATAGTCACCAGCTGGTGAACACCTTTGATCCCCGTGTAAGCAAGTCGAGTTCAACTCAAGTTCAACCCGAGTTGAACTACTTTGTTCAATAACCAGAACTCATATGCCGTCAAATTCGCTGAGGCCACCACAATCATTTGATTCACACCAGTATTGTGTTTTCAAACGAAAATCGATCTATCCCCTAGGTTATTTTGGACATAGCATGTGCGCTCTTTTTCCTCAAAGACCAATCAGTCTGTAACCACTTGACCAACCCCTAGTGTGGTGACTGAAGCAATTTCGTAAAGTCAACATAGTCACCAGCTGGTGAACACCTTTGAGCCCCGTGTAAGCAAGTCGAGTTCAACTCAAGTTCAACCCGAGTTGAACTACTTTGTCCAACAACCAGATCTCATATACCGTCAGATTCGCTGAGGCCACGATAATCGATCGATTCACATCAGTATTGCGTTTTCAAACGAAAATCGATCTATCCCTTACGTTTTTTTGAACATTGCATGTACGTTCTTTTTTATCCAAAGACCGATCGGTCTGTAACCACTTGACCAAACCCTAGTGTGGTGACTGAAGCAATTTCGTAACTAGTAGTTTGATGGCGATGAGCCATTAGTAGATGCACCTATCTAACAATATTCGTCTTCTCACTGCTTTGTTCAAATTGATGGATTCATATGGTTGTTTCGCATACTGAGTTTGTTGTTGTACTTCATATGTGCAACATTTTAGTCCTCACGAATTCCGTGACAGTGATTAATGTGCCATCTGCCAGTTTGTGTAATCTTCACGACAAGTGAGCTGATGGACGTTCAGCACCTAACTGGTGACACTAGTGTCTCAGAGTTCCTGATTATATTTCAAGAGTTGTTATATCTGGAAATGTTCAACTACCACACTCATTTCAAACGGAACATTTTGATTTCTACTTGTGATGCTCAAGATCAACCGTCACCTTTTTAACTAACTCACTGTGGTGTGCATACCTCCTGTCCGTGGTTATACATTTGTTTTGAAAAAGAAGCCAACTAAATGTAGTCCATTTGGGCAATCTAGAGCAACGCATAGTTTAGGGAGCCTTGCCATTGGCATAAAGTTGAGCCATGAAAAAAGTAATCGTTATCTGAGGAACTGCCATGCAGTGTTTGCCGAAAATTACAAACAGGCCATCCACCCAATAGTCTGGACACAAAGACAGACCACTTGTTCCAACAAGGTTCGAACATCTACTCTCATTTGCACACGAATTTAATTTCCACAGGAGACTCACTTGAATCCAGCTCTGAATATCTCGTTTATGATGACTTGCCTCTATTGATTATGCTGCTGACTCAAATTCCAGTTGGTACTTTGTTCGAGATACCATAACACGTTACTTTCTAAACGTAACACACTACTCATGAGGTTGCTGAAAACACTTCGAACGCCTACAATCGGTTTTGCCTTTCAACTTCGGGTTCTTCAGGTGAGCAATGCCAGTGAGACAAGAACTTATAAAATAGGTCATCAAAAGTCTGATTGCTGTTGGTGCTATTCGTCTTCCAATTTAGAGACTGCACGCTCCCCACTGCGCCTGGTTGAAAACGCCGCAATACATAGCCAATAATCAATGCTAGTGGCGCTCTTGTTGTCCAGATTGCCTGAATGAGTGTCTTGAGGCGTAGGTACCTTGAAGTGATTGCAGTAAGCTAGCACTAAGCCCCTTCCCCCTTCATTCCCTTCATTCTTCACAATAAGTATTTCAAATAAATCATGGTTGAAGGGCGGCGAAATATCGGTGCTGAATATTAGTTCAATGCTGTGGATGATGATGATGATGATGATGATGATGATGATGATGATGATGATGATGATGATGATGATGATGACAG
>NW_008751844.1:147370-157524 GCF_000715545.1 Opisthorchis viverrini
CACTTGACCAACCCCTAGTGTAGAGAATAAAACAATTTTCTTCTCTCGTGACTAGTAATTTGATAGTGATGAGCCATCAGGAGATGCATCTATCTAACAATATTCGTCTTCTCACTGCTTTGTTCAAATTGATGGATTCATATGGTTGTTTCGCATACTGAGTTTGTTGTTGTACTTCATATGTGCAACATTTTAGTCCTCACGAATTCCGTGACAGTGATCAATGTGCCATCTGCCAGTTTGTGTAATCTTCCCGACAAGTGAGCTGATGGACGTTCAGCACCTAACTGGTGACACTAGTGTCTCAGAGTTCCTGATTATATTTCAAGAGTTGTTATATCTGGAAATGTTCAACTACCACACTCATTTCAAACGGAACATTTTGATTTCTACTTGTGATGCTCAAGATCAACCGTCACCTTTTTAACTAACTCACTGTGGTGTGCATACCTCCTGTCCGTGGTTATACATTTGTTTTGAAAAAGAAGCCAACTAAATGTAGTCCATTTGGGCAATCTAGAGCAACGCATAGTTTAGGGAGCCTTGCCATTGGCATAAAGTTGAGCCATGAAAAAAGTAATCGTTATCTGAGGAACTGCCATGCAGTGTTTGCCGAAAATTACAAACAGGCCATCCACCCAATAGTCTGGACACAAAGACAGACCACTTGTTCCAACAAGGTTCGAACATCTACTCTCATTTGCACACGAATTTAATTTCCACAGGAGACTCACTTGAATCCAGCTCTGAATATCTCGTTTATGATGACTTGCCTCTATTGATTATGCTGCTGACTCAAATTCCAGTTGGTACTTTGTTCGAGATACCATAACACGTTACTTTCTAAACGTAACACACTACTCATGAGGTTGCTGAAAACACTTCGAACGCCTACAATCGGTTTTGCCTTTCAACTTCGGGTTCTTCAGGTGAGCAATGCCAGTGAGACAAGAACTTATAAAATAGGTCATCAAAAGTCTGATTGCTGTTGGTGCTATTCGTCTTCCAATTTAGAGACTGCACGCTCCCCACTGCGCCTGGTTGAAAACGCCGCAATACATAGCCAATAATCAATGCTAGTGAGGCTCTTGTTGTCCAGATTGCCTGAATGAGTGTCTTGCGGCGTAGGCACCTTGAAGTGATTGCAGTAAGGTAAGCTAGCGCCCCTTCCCCCTTCATTCCCTTCATTCTTCACAATAAGTATTTCAAATAAATCATGGTTGAAGGGCGGCGAAATATCGGTGCTGAATATTAGTTCAATGCTGTGGATGATGATGATGATGATGATGATGATGATGATGATGATGATGATGACAGATTTGTCAACACTTTCCAAGTTTGGGTTCAAGAAGAACATGAGATTGACGGAAATCGTGGAATTACCCCTACTTGATGAGCCCGAAGGGGAAGGGCGAAGCCGGTTATGGGCTGTCAAAAAGCCGTCAGCAACATTATACACAGTGCGTTATGCCTCAACAACAAGGTTTGAACAATTTTGTGGTCCTATATCTTGTCCGACTTCTTCACTGGAGGTCATCTTTAGCCTTATCAATCTGATTGTTATGGACTCTCAAATTGTTTGCTATGAAATGTCCGTTCAGGCCCATGATGGGCCCTAATCGAAAGTTCCAATCAAGACCGCTGTTACGCCAAACAAAAACATTAGCTGGACGCTTACGTTAAAACGTCGTACATTTATCACCTGCTATAGCAGTAGTTCAAACTTCATTTCCAAAGGCCGGACAACCCATGTAAGATCCACGTGACAGCAACGTGCACCTGCAACGTGTGTTTACCGAATCCGATCGTCCTACTCGAACGCACTACATGGTTAAATTCACCTACACATTGACGAAAACGGCATCCAGACAGGTTACAAAAACCTGATTCGAAATGATTGATTGAAAAAAAACGGGTACGACACACTATGATGCACCCAAAGTTGTTTAACTCAAAAGTACACATGATCTATTTTCACAAACGGAACTACACACTAGGTTGCTGAAAACCTTTCGAGATGAGTCGCTTATGAGTGTTTGTCGATACACACTATCAAATTTGAATTTAGCGGGAAGTTGAACTAAAGTTCTGATAAATCTTCCGTTATATAATGCATTCGAATGGATGTTGCTTGACTGCCCTACCGCAAGTGCTGGCTTTAAAGAGCTTGTGTGGTGTCTTGGTGAATACTGTGGTAACTTTTGAAATTCAGCGACTTATTTTGCAACTTTCCTCTACATGGAAATTGCCTAATGAGTTACAGTTCGTACAAGCACTCGAAGATTGTCAAAGGGGTTCGAAGTAGCACCAACACCCGGGCTTAGAAGCAAGATGCTATCATTCTGTGGCAACGGGGGAATAGATTCCTCCCAGTCGCTGAATGACGAGGAACAATTTTTTTTGGATGGCTCGTTCTCTATATCCCACGTGCTTACCCAGAAAAAAAAAGTGCCCTGGACTTGCCATCGGGATTTGCGCATATTCTGTTTTGGATGGTCGTTCTCTCTATCCCACGTGCTTACCCAGAAACAAACAGTGCCCTGGACTTGCCATCGGGATTTACGCATATTCTGTGAGATCGAACTAGGGACTCACACCGAAGAGGTTTCTCTTTTCCAGGTCTTTGGGTACAGTGCACCACAGAAAAGGAAATCATACTCAAATTCATCGATAATAGTTACGGTTACTTCTGGACTCACTGGACATACATTAACAAAACTCTTATGGGAAATTAAGGTGTGCTCCTGAAGTGGCCAACACAGGAACGCCCATCTTACACAGAAAATTTAGGCCAAGAAGCCTAAGCAAGTAGTGGAGAACACATCAACTGTTGCGATCACCCTGATACGTCTGGCAAGCTGTCCACAACTAACTAGGATTGGTAAACTAATCCCATAAATTGGACACTGTTATCCAGTAAATCAGGAATACTTCTTAGAATTCTCTCACAGGGTAAGTCATACGTGATACGATAAATACGGGAAGCGATGAGGCGTCTGAAAGCGTAGTGAGTCCCACAGGGCCAAATGATCAGAACCATGAGAGGACTGAAGTGGCGAGGTGTTAACATTTCTTTCACTGCCATTGGTTGTCCTCGTAGAACAGACATTTATACGATTGGCGCATTATAACAACAATGAAAGGATTTTAGAAGATATTTGTAGGGTTAGCGATTGGTAGTCCGGCAATGGTACTCAGGCGGGCAGACGTTTTGAGTCAGCAATTTAGTCTGTTAATTGCGGATTGTCCCAAATTAAGTTGCGTTGCCTTGCTAACTGCCCGTAGTCACCATTTACGACACTTGATTCCTTGTTGTAAGCTGACAACTAGTCGCGAGAGTTGCGAAATTCATGTTCGCATCGTTAACATTTAGACAGTTCTTCTCCTGGCCTTGTGAAACTACTCTCGTGAGTCCACATCAAAGGGTGAAGCAGCAGACTTGAGTTTCTCTCTAATTACGGCTTTGAACTTCGGACATTTGACATGCAATGCTAGCACGCTGGATTTGCCTGAAATTATCACATTTTAGCAGGCAAAAGCGTTCACGCTTGAGCGATGTAAGTGATCCGCTTGAATGCTCGAGTGCCGACCTAGTACCTGTTCTGGTTATGTCAGTCGATTGGTTCGCCTTACAGAACTACCCAGTCAGGTAGCGCTATAGACGCTTGAAACCTGCCAGGCAGTTTTTCCCACTTGTTGTAGAGAGATGTGTAGAGATTATATTCTTTACACTCACGTGCAGGGAGGGGCTGGTAAAGTGCTATCCAGGGCTCAGTGGTTAGAGCGCGAATTTACCGACCCGAAGATCCGTGGTTCGAACCCGGCCTCTGCCTCTGGACTTCCCCTCTAGGCTTGGGCAAACTGGCAGTATCCCAGCCCCCATGCTTCCTTCGGGTGGCATGGCAGCTAGGCACCGGAGGACTGCTACGGTTGAACCTTATCCAGGGCTGCTTGTTTCATGTGTCCTATGGAGAAAGTCCTCGATCTTACCAACAGTAGAAACAATGGAGTAGTGTTTTGACCATATCTCTTCTATAAACCACAGGAGCAGTAAGTTGCAAGTGGATGTACTGACCATTCCAGGTGGGTTTACGCCCGATAGTGTGGCCATAATAACTAGAAATGCCAAATTGTCGCCTAGCTCTCTTTCACAGAAACCAACTAACCTGGAGTGAGTAGACTTGAGAAGAGAGAAAAATAAACCGAAATATTTTACTGACAGAACACGCTAATCATAAAGAAGCTGAAGCATCCCCGACAACTCATGACAGGTTTGGTTCTTTCCGAGTCTCGTCAGTTCGGTGAAAACTTGGAGACAGCGCTCATCTGAGGATTCCGATGAAGGAAGAACCGTGAGTGGACTGTCGGCGATTGTTTAGTCGCCTTATGAGTAGAGTGATTTACCAGGAATATCGTACAAGGTAGACTGTGGTAAACCTCGCGCAGAACTAGCAGTTGAAGGTTACCATAAGCGAGAGTTTTAGTTGAAATTCAGTTGACCCTCCAAGCTCAGTTTGTAAGTGTATTTGGTCAGAGATCGAAATAACGATGTGGTCAACATAGCGTTTGTAACATTTAGCAAGCATGTCTTTGGTCTCCTCCCTCACACTATACAGCCGAATCCACGATGATGGTAGAACATGTTTTCTTGGCTTAAAGTATCACTCTCTTTGCTGGCACACTGTCAACCTCCTTGATCTCCCCTGGGGGCTCATTAGATAGGTGCAGTTCCTGAGATTCCGTCAGTTTGATGTTCTGCCACTTCCTGCAGTCGGAAAAATACACTCATGTGGTGTTAATGAGAGGTCTATTTGGATCTCTCTTTTACGAAAGTCTCCAGTTGAATGTTCTAACAGGGTGTGCCAACAGCTTAGACATATTTTGCACAAGAAGAATGCGAGAGGATAAGCAAATCGATGACTGCACTTTGTACGTGCGACTGCCCATTCATGGTACACCAATGTGTTCACAATGACAGTTATGTGAGGACACTTCATCACGGGACAGAGCCGTTATATCATTGGAAATTCAAGCTATTGAATCTTTCCTCAAAATGTAGTGATTCTTAGGTGTGACATCTAAATGATGATCATCTTAGTGCACTCCGATTCCTCGAACAGTCTACAGAATAAAAAAACAGTCACTCACGTCTCCTCCTGCTCAGTGTATGGAAGCAGTGACGCATGCCTGAGAAACCAGACCGTTTGCTCAGTCAGCTTTTTTAGGTTGCACATGGGCAGCATTTTGTCCCCGGTGGAACATTCAAACTTGCACTTCCAAAACGTCTGAAGACATCTCACGTAGATTATGGTGATTAGACACGTAATGAACTGGCTAATAGTATTGGAAAACCGCGACGCATTCCTTCAAACAAATCGAATGTGGATATGTGCTCCGCCTACTCAGTCGAACCAGGATGACTCATCCAAAAAACGAAAACAATCAACGACTAATCAGCAATCGATATTTCACCCCCAAGCTTTTTGCTCAATGGTGTGAGAATCGAGGATCGATCTGACAATGTATTACCAGACCATTGGGCCTGCAAGCAGCACGGCATCCAAAAACCTCGGTTTGAGCCAATCGTTGTTGACCCTGGAAAGTTTCCTATGGGATCAGGGTAGATTGCACAGTACCAGCCGATAAATTTTGCAGTCAATTTCGACCTCAGGTTAACTGTTGGAGATTCGGTCGCTTACATGAAAACCACCTAGCGAGAGAAGGTGTGAAATTTACGGTGGGTGCATAAAACTGGTTTTGTTTTTTGTAATGTACTACTCACAAGGTTGCTGAAAATCCGTCTACAACCAACGACCGGTTTCGCCCTTTTTGGGGCTCATCAGGTAAGCGCAGTCCCCGGGTTTCCGTCAACCTTATGTTCTACTTGAAACCAAATTGCACAAAATTAGCGAATATACACTCATTTGCAAACCAATTTGGTTTTTCGAGAGACTCACCTGGAACCCAGCTGAACCTCTCGTTTGTAATGTTTCCAGGCTTGGTTTTTGTTCAAAAGGCGATTTCAACAAACAGTGCAAGTAAGCGTATTCACCGACTGTTACAGAATGGGCGTTGGTTCATATTCACCCTCCATCCACATATTAGTGACAACACCATCATACTACCCCTTTATAATTTGAAACTAAATAGCAAATTACATTGTTCGAGAGAATTTTCTGGTATTTGCCCATCATAAACGCAGTGGATGCATGCAACCACTGTCCAAACGATATAAATTTTCGACGGAACTCGGCTGCTACATGGGCAATGTCACGCCGACCGAAGATAGCACGAAGGCCGGGTTGCCAAAGCATAGATAGGTGTAGTCGATATGCAGAGGCTGGGTTCGAATCAAGGACCGTTTAGTAAGTTCGCTCCCTATCCAGCCACCTCGAAACAGAACATTGCGTGATTCATGAACATCTTCATCGTCATAAACAGCAACACCAGATGAGAACGCTGGTTTGTCACTGTCGCAAAACCATATCAGTTTGCTTTAGTGAAGCCTTTTAATCGAAAGAAGAAAACAATGAGACAGGGAGGGGCCTGGGGATAGCCTTCCACATCAGAAGTGCATACACCTCTAGCAGACAATCTGATAGTATGAAAGCCGACGACATCGTTTAGTCACCATATCATTCAGTGCTTCCAGTTATGGTCAAGGAGGGCCACGTGTACCCAATTCTGGAGAGCGAGTGGCATTAGAAGCACTCAATATATGAATAGCATTCTTCACCGCCTTTGGTCATGTCACATTCTGTCCACCTCTAGCCTCCAACCATTACAAATAAGACAGGCTCACCTCGACAGGTGAGTGGCAAGGTCAAGCAAACCTATATTGTAGTGTTGGATGCATTTTTGGAGGGGAATGTCCGAAAATCCACCTCCTTGACGCTTCATTGCAAATTTGCCGATTCCAATTATACCTAGGTGACATTGATGATCAAAGACGTGAAGGTGTCATAGATCTACCACCAATCAAGAAGATAACAATGGCTTGTTTGACTGCATTCCTAAACAGGACCACGATTCCGCATTTTGTTGTGATCGACTTCGGTTTCTTTCCTCTAATTTCGGGGAATAAGTCACTGCCGGCATTCTCTTAAGACAACCTGACTAGTTGATTAGTTTTGTTTGGTTTTAATTTTTCGGCTTAAAAAGTGTTCTCATTTAACCGGTGGAAATGCAAGTAGGTGGACATTTTCAAAAGATCATTCAAAATTTTGGTATGCATAATAGAGTAAATCGATTTTGAAGAATTCGTTCCACGGTTCTAACTTTTTAAAGTTTGCCAGCCATGATATCTGGATAAACCCCGTCGAAATGCGCATACCTCACTCACATGACCGGTAATCTCAACCCACGGTGCACTTTGACCAACGGGGTGGTTATCAGTCAATCAGCAATCAAGGAGACCCCTCTCAAATATCACGTACAATCAAGTGAAGACTATTCCTCAATTTCCTCACTTCGGAGCAAAAACTCGATGAAAGCCGTACAATATGGTCAATGTTTCCCAACCCTTTATTATAAGAGGATCAGTTACATTCACAGCTGCCGTGGACAGATATGGATCTAATCTTTACACCTGCACCTCAGTTCCATTGGCCCGAATAAGACGAAACCGCATTAACCACTTAACCGTTGATGAAATATGCCTGTTGATCAATAGTGTGGCCACAACAATCACATGACGCCAGCCTGAATGTTCGTTAGTACACAAAGGTTACTGCTGACAGTGTAGAACTATTAACTGCGTTGTGTTCAAGATGTGACCCTTGTAAGCACGTGATCAGGAAGTAATGTGTTTCACATGGTTCGGATGCGCAGTTTACATGTTCCTTGTCCGGCCGCGTGGCTGGAAAAGATTTGTAGATTGATGGGTTAAGGTACGGTGTTTGGCATGCGGTTGCGCTGCTTGCATTCGCCCCAAAGTAGGCATCAGTATTTCGCGCGTTAGCTTACGTAACAAACAAGCAAACAAGCACAACCTTTTAGTTTCGCATGCCCTTGATAAAGGTTATTTTAGTTAGATAACTTAAGACGAGAAAGTGAAAAGCCACCATAAGTAGTCACCCGGCTGTCATGCTTGACATTTTGCCGGAGCACATTATGGTCACGTGAGTGAATGGATTGCGTCACAGATGACGTCCTCCATCCAGTTTCGCTGCGTGCGTTAATTTTTCGGCTTTAGACATGCGTCCCTCTGTACAAACATTTTGTGAGCGTTCCCTAAACACTCTTACTTTGGTTCAAGTTCGGGGTTCCAATTTTTGAACTCAACAACTTCAGGTTGAGGAAGAGGAACTAGCTGTGAACTTGAAAATGACCATCCTGGGTGTTCTTGCATAGTAGAAACAAAGATTCCTTTGTCAGAAACTGCCATCTGTGGCTTCTTCATCAATCCTTTGGGCCATATGATCCGACAGTTTCCTTTCAGTGCTTGTTCGCACACACCGGTTCCTACAGTGATTGCGTCATCCAAGTGCGGCAACCCACGTGGAGAGAAGACGGTGGCGCAATATTCAGCAAGCCCCAAAGACAAGCGACTAGGTTGCTATAGCTTATTCGACGCCTTATCTATACAGACAAACCAAAGATCCTTATTGCACTGTATGAACACCGTCAACGACATGATTCTTGCGTAGATTACGGAGTGGTCTGATTTATCTACCTGATCATGTCTGGGAGCTTTTAAAAGCACATATTTTGAGGGTGATCATCTAACCAAGTGAAATAAACGGCGTCGCACTGTGAACATCTCTGGAAAAATCATGGCTGGAACGAATCAGACTTTTATCGATTGCAGACGCGATTGACCCATAGCTTTAGGCCCAAAAGAAGTTCGTGCCACCTGTGATCTTGCGCTGGCCTGCGAAAAACCCTATAAACTTGTCTGAAGTTGACGTCTTTTGATTCTGGGCTACATCGACCCATGTCTTTCCTATCCGAACGCTCTCCCTAGTGTTCCTATCTTTACTTTCGTCAAGAAGTAACAGTAGTCTTCGCACGCGGTTTGATGGATTAATTGTGTGTTAGCTGAGAGGAGCAACCAAAAGCTTTGTTTACCATCTCTGTTCGTCTCATGGTATTCGGTATGGCGGATCTACATCGAGCGGTGGTGTCGGTTTCACGGGTTGGGCAATGTCTCACTGCACGGACAAGTCAGCCCGGTTCTAGCTACTTTTCCCACGACAAAAACGGAGAGAATTATCGTGAAGCCCATTTCGAAAATTACCTGGTATTGACGCTAAATAACCGATGCTCTGGTGATAGCCAGAGGCACGGAAAATTTTCGTCGGCTCAGAAGAAAACGCATAACTCGCCGACATTTCCGGATGTCTTGATGGATTGGTTAGAGATAGTACGTTCAGGCTAATATATGAACTGCGAGTAATTGAAGCGGCAGTCAGTTAGAAATTTGAATACACAAACAAGGCCCGTCTCGGGTCGTTTAATAGTGTTCCGCTGAAATACACCTTGGTTTCTTGGAGTGGACGAAGTAAAGCCACAGGAATCGTATTCTGTTAATCAAAATAGTTTGTTTCTCCTCGCAGTTATTGCCCAAATTCGTTTCGCCGTATAAAGGAACCATAAGCTTATACTGCTTCTTCCGATTGGATCCACTAGTTTGCTGGAAAACGTATCCAACCTTTAGAAAGCTCAGAAAATTTTGGAAAAATTCAATCCCATGTTCCCCTAACATTCTCTGAGAAATTAAGTGAAGCAAACAGCTTTTGTATAGTAGTCCAATTAGATTCCAACGTCAGGGTAGGTTCACCTGTTATCCCCACTGAACGTTCTGGTACTGAGCAGTCAACCAGATAATTATTCTCTTGGATATCTGCCGGGATCTTTGTTGCCAGGATGCACTTATCGGTGATTGGGCAGATGGGCGTTGGCTTGTGGGCTGAGCTTGGTGATTGGCTTGCAAACGTTTCGTCACCAATCGAAGTGATATTACCAGTGTGTGGTTGGGTGAGTTGATATAGACCTCAAGGACTAGCTGATATCAACTGCTGTGAGTGGTTGGCGGAAACGCACCTTCCTGGTAGTCCCATTGGCCAATTTCAAATTTTATTGCGTCGTGTGTATTCCTTGTAAGCAATTGGTGCGTTGATTTGTTTCTATCCGAGGACTTTTTGACTCGTACT
>NW_008751844.1:158622-168389 GCF_000715545.1 Opisthorchis viverrini
AGTAGTGAATAGCGTCTCAGCGTTTACCCGGTGTCCACGCAGTGTGATGAGATGGCCGTTATTTACGTCACCTTTGACCTTTCGTATGTTCTTCTGTGAGAGTAAACGAAACTGAACTGGGCAAATAAGTAAGTCATTAGGAGATCGTCTGTTCAACGGATGCCTTGTTGTGAAGCGTGTGTTTTCACACGCACTTCAACGTTGCCCTTGTAACGACACATTTACTAAGACCAAATTAAATAACGGTTACAGATGAAGGACCTCACACGCGACATGTTTGTGGTGGGGTTCGAATTTTGTTTGGAAATCGTTCTGATGATTCATTATCCAGTAAAATGTCAAAAGATACGCTACGCTGCGGAAGTTTGCGATGTAAAAACTCCTCATTCTGTCACACAGGGGGCGTAACAAGGTAGACACATCAGCGTACAATCTCAGCACTTCACCGGGCAAACGGTAGGGTAAAAAAGGAAATTTCGTTTTTCTTTCAACTTGTTGAGTCAAGTGAGTCAAGGTTGACAATGTGACAATTGTCTTGTCACAAATTTGTAAGGTACTACTGAAATTCAGTCCGCAAACGTTGAGTGATGGTGACGAGACGATGTCACATGGATGATGATAATCAGCGCGATGATTGGCCACACTGTTTCCCCCAAAAGAGACACCATTTTCAAACATACACTCCCCGTACCTATGAAATTTTTATCAAGTGGCATCTAAATGATTCTCGTCCTTCAAGACCTTTACATACATATCTGGTGCAAACTTTGCAGGTTTTGATGCTGATGTAATCCCTTGAACCATTCGTCAACTGCCCTAAAAATTCCATTCAGCATTCTTGCTTGCTCATCGATATCGTTGAAACGTCAGGCGGTATCTTTCAGTAATACTATGATGTTTAAGTTTTTCTTTTGCACCAAGCCTACTCTCCGGGCGAGATGGCTCAAGTGGTTGGAGCACGTATTTGCTGACCGGAAGGTCCGTGATTTGAACCCAACCTCTGCCTTTCGACTTCCCCTGTCTAAGCTTGGGCAACCTGACAGTATCCCAGCCCTCGTGCTTCCTTCGGGTGGCATGGCAGCTAGGCACCTGATGGGTGTTACAGCTGAACGAAGCCTACTCTCCACATTAAAAAATGTAGAAAAAATTGTTCAACACATACTTCAGATGCAACCAGGTTAAAACCGAATGAATAGAAGCCGTCCAAATATAACACACGAACAATATAGGGGTTCTTACCTCTGTTCTTCGTCGATCACATGCCCTCAGTGAATCTAATTAACGTCGGGAAGTAGAGAAGAAAGCTTAAATCGGTTCTATCGAACCAAAAAACCATACGGTGTTTTGAGTCCAGCTGGAATGAGGCTTCTTCTCAATCCCCGGTCTCTTGAAACGGATGCAACGTGGGCAAACGACCGTCAGGATATCCCAACACAGACACCGAGCCCTCCTCAATCTATTGTTTCACTTGAGCACAAATTTGAAAGCATTTCACAAACTGCACTCAATTGAACACTGACTTGGTTTTTAAAGGGTGATTCAACAAAATCTCAGCTGAATCCCTGTTTCACTTGAGCACAAATTTGAAAGTATTTCACAAACTGCACTCAATTGCACACTGACTTGGTTTTTAACGGGTGATTCAACAAAATCTCAGCTGAATCCTTCGTCTATAATATTCTTCAGTTGAATATGGGGAATAAAACGCCGCCTCATTTTTTCGGATAGTTGAGATATCGCGTTATATTTTGCTAAACAAACACTGCTCATAAGTTTGATGGTCGGTCAACTCATTTTAATAGTCTCGTTTCGTTCAACTATTAAAGAACCCCGACTGTATGACCTTACTAAAGATTTTCACACTCGAGGAATTGGCAAAATATGTAAACTAACTTTTCACGTCTTACGAAATAATGGTTATGCCGACCGATTTTCGGAAAAGAATCTGAGACCTAACACACTCACAATAAGCATGCATGTAATGTGAGTTTCATCCAGAAGTGAACCTCTGAGTAGAGTTCATAAGCACATACTTCAGATTCCATCTACGCCTGACCTTTATCAATCATTCATTGTTGATACAGTTTCTTAAAATCCAAGGCATTTCCCGTCCAGGTATCCTAAGGTGTTTTTAGTGCATATTTTGTGTACATGGACCTCCTATTTCACGACCTACAAAATATGTCTTGCGTCAATCTCCTCCAAGTCTCCGCGCGTCGGTGAATTATGAGCGAAGGGAGCTCATCAATGGCGCTCAAGAATGTCTGTCATCTGTCAGTTCAACTGAAAGATCCGTGATGAGGCTTTATCGCGTGCGATGGGACGCAGGCGTTCCTGGTGAGGTATGGAGAAGGTCGATGGCTCGGGTACTCTCTCATAAGTGTCTTTTTATCCGTGATCCGTGTACATGGGTTTCTCATTTCAGAATAAGCACTAGGCAGCTGTCTTAACACAATTCGCGGACGCAAGATACGTGGAATGATATTGTGATTTACCGGGATGGCCACGCAAAACGTGCTTCCGAATGCCTTGCGCGATAGAGGTGATTACCATCCACCGAAATTGGTTCGTCAGGTTCAGCTTGACCAACATAAGTACAATCAACGCAGTTGACTGACCAATCACTGCTTCCTTTCAGTCTGTCGAGTGACCGAGAGTCATACTCCCATAGGGTGGGCAGTTCCCCGCCCACAAACGTTCGCTCAGCTTGCCTAGGAAGTGTTATATGAATTGACCGTATGTCTCTGAATACAAGTTCCAAAACTTCGCTCAACCAGGTGCGCGAACTTTCTCACCTAATATGTAAACAGGACAATGTAGAAACCCATACAGTTCATTTTATGCGCGACCATCGGTAGATTGACATTCTCATCAGTCTCTCGATCAACCTGACCTCAGACAAAAGAGGGTTGAGATAGCTGATAGATTGGAATCATTTCGTAAACCTTTCAACAGTCACAGCACTTATTCAATAAATGTGGTAATGCACGTATGATGATCGCTCATACTGTTTGATGGCCACAGAACAGTCGTATGGTAACAACAATGGACATTCAGAATTCGTGCAGCCTTTCGTTGTGGAATGACGATGGATCCGGCTGGGCGTATTCATCTACTCCAAAAAATAAAGTAATTTGTAGATGGTCTTCACCGACGCACAACTGCGTTTTGTCGATCCCCCCAGACCAGAACGCAGTTAGATTCAACCGTGCTGAAGAAAGCAGTGGACAACTACTCAGATCCTACTAATACTCACTAAGATTGATGATACTAGGCTTCGAATTATGGAGAAGCCGGTAACTTACTGGAGTTCCATATTACCACCTTTTCTCGGGTCTGAGTCATGGAGTATCGGGTTCACGTATTCCTGATACGCCATGTACTACTGTAAGCTTCGTGGAGTTTGAAAAACAAACTATATGAGATACAATTGTCTCCGTGCGAGTCGAAAAAGAAATCGGCCAACCCGATTAGTCCAACGGCAACAACAACAACAACAACAACCAAATGAGCTACGTCTTCCCATATGAGGTTCGCTTTAATCACAGCCTAATTTCATTGTTGGTGGGTAGTTCATTGAAATCGTTCAGCTGTAGAACCCTTTCGGTACCTAACTGCCATGCCATCAGAAGAAAGCACGACGGCTGAGATACTTTCAGGCTACCCAAGCCTAGGCACGGGAAGTCGAGAGGCAGAGGTCGAACCATGGATCTTCCAATCAGTAGGGTCACGCCATAACCACCGAGCCATCCTGTCTCGTATTTTATTGAGGCTAGCAACCAAAGATCTTCACGGAGTCTGATCTGTTGATCATCACTGAACTGAACACAACTCAGTGTGAGCCTCGTCCTTTGTAAACCACGGCTGAAAACTTCAAACTAGTCAAACAAGCAAATCGTATTCACCTTTGTACCTACTATGCCGTCAGTTCTACTGGGCACGATCCAATGTAATTTGTGATTCTAAGGAAGGTCACGCAAGTTGATAAATACGTTGATTTATTTAAAAAAATGAGTTGGCGTTGTGCTTTTCCATAACAGAGAACACAGTTTTTCTACGGAAGAATAAAGACAGACAAAATTTCGTCCACATAACAAAGACTGGGCTCCTTCGTTCCAGTTGGCTGTTCACATAGATTAGTAATCAATGTCGAGCATTTGAGAAGTTGAAGACGAATCTATGGGTGGATTCGGTACGCAGAAAATTCTATCTTCTCAGTGTTTAGAGGCTTGATTTGAACTGACAGACGGTTTGGATAACCTTTTGACGAGTTCCCAGAAGTTATTTTCTTTTGACATTGAATCGATATTTCCCACGAGAAAGTTGACGTTTTATGTGATTCTATCTTCCTACTGGATTGAAGACTTGATATGACCCCCTATAGGCAATAATTTATGTAAGTAGATGTCAGAAGTGCCTACCACTGGCTAGCCAAATGTGTGTTGCTANGACGTTTTAAGTGGTTCTATCTTCCTACTGGAATTGAAGACTTTATATGATCCTCTACAGGCAATAATTTATGTAAGTAGATGTCAGAAGTGCCTACCACTGGCTAGCCAAATGTGTGTTGCTAGGGCGTGATCGTATACCCAGTATCAACTGTTTGGATGTGTCCACCACTTCAATCTCGGAACGTTGTAATTGAGTCCACACGAAGGCTATCTTTTGGTTGCTAAACGTCGTTTTTTATTGTTATCTCAGATTTGGTTTGTATACTTTGTACCGTTTTGTTTTGAGTTTTGGTGGAAATTATCCTGTTGTATCCTATTAGTCTGGACATTCCGTAGTACTACTTTAGCTGATTAAAAACAAGAGGTTGTGCTGGCGGCTAATCCCTGCGGAACCTTAAACGCCCCGGCAATGAGGCGGAGATCAGGGGTCGCTCGTGCCACATCTTGTGCTTGAGTAAAGGGAGGCAGTAAGCACAATTCATACTGCAAAGTCCGTCAACTAGGCCAGGGATATTGCATATGCCTCTTATGAAAATGCCTGTGCTCTTAGTGTCGATTGCCAGTTGCTGGGCTTGACTTGTCAGGGTGAGTCTCTCGCAAAACCAAATTTGTTGCACAAATTTCGTGGAATTTAGATTCGAGTAGAACATAAGTTTGACGGTAACTATGGGACTGCGTCTTCCTGATGAACCACAAGAAGGGCGAAGCCGGTGGTGGGCTGTCGAGGAGTTTTCAGCAACCTTATGAGTAGTGCATTACAAATATATATGTATCACGATATCTCGAATATCGTAACATGAGACGTAACATGAGGCGAAACATGAGGCAGGTTGATGCAGCACATTCAGTTGCCTGTAAAATCACAAACGGGAGATTCCACTGGGTTCCAGGTGAGCCTCTCACAAAACTAAAATGGTTTGCAAATGGGTGTGCTTTGCTAAAAAGAAAGAGAGTTTGCAAGTAACCATTGCGCTGTTTAGCCTATTCCCATCGGCGAGGTTAATTTATGTGAACACTTGTCAATTTTTCAATTTGATGTATTGTGCCCACATGCTTGATCACGTGACTGAAGTGGAATGAGAAAAACTCGATTGTTTTGCTAACCATTAATTTATCTACCAAATAAACGATTTCACTATGATTCTTGGAATCCATAAATATTTATTAGAGAAACCTTATCGACCAACTACACTTGATATTAAGCACTGGGCATTTATTTCTGGAATGGTAATGTGACTGCGTTTTTGTGTTTTGCGCAAGAACATGTAACACCTGTGTTGGATGCATATTGATTTCTTGCCCAGTAACTATAGTTACGTAAATTGGAGACCAGTGTGGGTTGTTCCAAACGTCAGATCCAGGTTAGAGAGGTGTAAACTGCAGCGAGTGTGTCGACCAGTAAAGCAAAGACAAACACACCGTTGATTAGCAGTCGAATTGGTCAATTTATGATGTTTTATGGCGAGTGAAAATTACAGATTGCTTTGGCAGGGGGAAAATCAGCTGTCGCTGACATCTTACCGGCAGTTGATGACTGATTGACTGAATTTAACAGACATCACTTCGTCGAACAGATTAAACTAAACAAGAAATCCTTGTATACTTTCCAAAGTAAAGCTGTTAATCTGTGAGATATGTAGGGTAGGATGGACTATAGCAGTCACAACTCGGGAGGTTGTAGAAGTGCCTTCGGAACACCTGTTCCTTATTTGCGACCGAGCTTCAGAGGCCCGTACAATAACAACCCAGGTTTCATTCCTTGAGGACGCCAATAAATTGAACACTCTTAGCCGGATACGATCTGGTTTTCTTTTTTGTGACAACTTGACAGATAAACCGATGGAGACGTGAGCACATGAATGACGTCGCACACAAGTTAGTTCGCATCTTCCTGAGATCAGGAGTATCTCTTATTCTCATCATAGCGAATTAAGCATTTTCAAGGCCTGAGAAGCCAATCTATCAGAGCCGATTCGGTTATCTTCGACGTTAGAAGGAGCAATTTAATGTGGGTCGATCAAATGCGGCATTTTTAAGTCAGCAGTTCCATGAAATGGGATGAATTCGTCTCTTCTAGAGGTAGTCGACAAGACAAATGAGGAACTATCACTACAGGGACGCTTTCGGCTTATTACATCGACAAATTATCCAAATAAGTATTTATTCTTAGGGTCCTCCAACGTGATTCCATCTCAAGGTGCCCATTACTACTGGAGACCAGCTCACGCCTGTGCACACAACGCCGACATTGACCTCGAAAAATCGGGTTTGAGTACCACTGCACGTCTCCTCACTATACACAACCCCTTTCAGGAGTGGAACTAGCGATACCAAGAGGATACTGCATCTTCGACTCTAAAAAAGGGTAGAAAAATCATTCCATCGATCAATATCTCACAGTCTTGTTGACCCAATAGCTATCACGTGATCTTGTCTGCTAGTGTCAGACCAGAAGTTTAGAGGACATTTGTAGAGAACTGAAGTGGATGTCCATCCCCGTTTTTCAGTTCGAAAGTGCGACCGGGGAATTATTTGGCATTTGGGCGTTATTTGAGTTTCATATAGCTCAGTGGTTAAGGCGAGAACTTATTGACCGTATGGTCTGATCCTAGCATCTCGACTGTTCAGGCCTGAGCAAGTTGGCCGTTGTGATTCCTTCGAGTAGCATGGCAGATAGGTTTTGGAAGGGTGCTACAACAGAAATATTATTTTTATCAAAACTATAACGCACGTATTCACACGGGTAAAGTCCGGTACCTATTCTTACTTTGGCCATGAGGAGTGTGGATATGAAAAGCGCGTTCAACAGTGTACAAGCATATGAAGTACAGATTGTTTGATTCCTCACAAGGCCGAAGCAACGGTGATTAGTTTAGCCGAGATTTTGAGTAATCTGATGGAGCTGATGACTGTTGTGTGAACTTCATCCTGATAGCAGAACGCGTTGGTCCGTCCCGAGACCACTGCCAATCTTCAGTCACATGTTTCTATGCATCGTCCTCGCCCTCGTTCGTTAGTTCCAATTGCACACAGCCTGTAAATTTGCAGCACCCACTGATATAGTCACTGGCTACGTCTGGCGCCGAGGGTGACAGTTGTCCGTTTTATGACTGTAAGTGACAAACGAGAAAGTAGAGCGGAGCTAGGTACTTCACTTGTCTCCTGGCTGAACCATCAAAAGAAATAAAGTTCTAGTCATTCTGGATGAAGCTGGTCCACTAAAATTAATTCGGCTGCTGAACGCTGTGTCATTTGATATCGCAAAAAGCACCTTTTATTCCGAGTTTGGAGTGATCCTTGGCTCGGCATTGACAGAACTTCTAGTGTTGTTTGAAACACTGCAGGCTGGATAAAGTAATGCGAACAGTGAGGTTTTTAGGAAAGGCGCTCAGGGTTACCATTCATTAATCTTTCAAACTCAGAGAAGCGTGGGATTTTCATAAGATTTCAAACACTTCGAATCCGTCAGGTAGGAGTTATACTCTGTCGTTGCCCGTGTTTGGGAACGGTTGGCTACAGGGAGAGCTTTCAGAAGAAAAAAAGATCACTATGTTTCTTTTGGAATGGTATTCAAGGGATTGAAGTATTTATCATCGAACATCACTTACAGGGTTGCTGAAAACTCCTTGACAGTTTCGATTTCGCTCCTATATAAGGCTAATCAGATGACCGTAGACTTCAATTCCCATTATCATAAACTAAAAAAACTGGTTGATATTCCGTTTGTCCTTCCGTTGTTTCGCAAAGGAGTGTATGCATTCAAATAAAAATGAAGTTGATGCCTACTTGAGGGCTAAGTCTGCGTGATAAGCATCATGAACGTTAAATCGCTAGTTGGCTTTTGAAAAATTTTGAAGATCTTTGTAATTAGTCAAACACGCCTGGCGCATGTCTATTAGATTCTGGCAAGCAACTCCACTTGATTCCGTGACAGGCTTTCATATTTTCCCATTTGTCGTTCAGTCGATCAATCATCCAGGGCAACTTGACGGATCGATATCTATCACGTGATTGTCTCACCATTGGATGCTGTGTGGATTCGGCTTTCTCACACTTTGAGTTTAAATCAGTTTCACGCGAACGTTGCGCAGAGATGAACCTTCGCTTGAAAATTACTCTTATTGGTCTTTACTCATCATTTGATTCTTTCATAATTTAATTTTTTAATGTGACTAAATATGGGCATATGAAAATGATTCCCACGTTCACGGACATTGTTTTCATTTGAAAGCTCCTCATCGGAGTGGAGGGGGTCAGTGTTTGAAATACCCGCATCTGTGTCCCCCATTACTACTACGTTTCTAATTGATATTTCATCTGGTTAGGGTAGTCAGAGAGTGTGTGCGGTTCACGAAATTCTAAGTAAGTTCGAACTTTTGGACTTAAAGTTAAATGTTCACAACTGTCATTCGGCCTTCAGTTTTTAGTCAGCAGTATGGATAACCTCCACTTTGACCGAATACATTGAGGTCGGTTCAAATCACGTGATCCGATGACTATCCACTCGGATGGCAGCTTTGTGGACATTTAGTTTTTTGTATCATCGAGTAGATTGTGTTTATTAGCGTATAGAAAGTGAGGAGAGTTAAAAAATTTAATAGAGATTCGACATTTTTATCACAGGTAAGTGACTTGATTTTGCAACAGAAAACATACTGTTGTGTGCAGTTTCAGGTCACTCTCTTTTAAACAGTCCTCGTCCTGTCCTGAAGCAGCTATTCTGGTGAGTTTATATCAAAATAGCTCTTATTGGAGCCCATCCACAGTGCACATCCTTGGCCCTACTGGAGTATGAATTTCGGACATCGGACATGTAGGGAGAGCCTGTTACCGGTACGCCACCAGCGTACGCTGGAAGCCCCTAGGCAGTCAAATGAATGAGCGCTTGTGTGAGTTGACTACTTTGCACTCAAATGGATACCTAGTGGCTGTCCTCGTCATGTCAGTCGATCGGTCGGCCTTAAGCGACGTCCCAGTCGGGCATCGTCACAGACAATCTTCGATTAGTCGTAGGTGGTTTCAGGACTTGGCAAATTCACCTCGGGAGTTCAGCCTTCCGCATGGCCAAGGATATGCACTTCTGATGAGCTCTAATTAGAGCAAAACTTGAGTTCAGTGCTTCCCCACTCTTGGCGCCAGGACAGGAGGTGGACTGTTGGAACGAGAGCGGTAGTTCCGTGAATGCTACGAAAACCGCAACCATTTACACCTGAGACTATCGTCTCACTCTGGCTGGCAAAGTACGGCGTCAAAATGACTACAAGAATAATATGTTTTCTTTTGGCAAGTAGAAATTTACTTATTGATGATGAACAT